>NC_056749.1:211248276-211438276 GCF_019279795.1 Protopterus annectens | reverse complement strand
ATTTTGCTGTCAGAAATAGGGATACTACTAATGCCTTGGGTAAACAAAGGAGTGTGTACACCAACTTTACAAAGTTAACTTTTTTGTATTGGAACAGATTAAGGATTTTTGGGGGGATTCAGACAATCTCCTGCAGGTACAAGAATTGAAGTGGCAATTGCTGCTTAAAAGTTGAATTTCACCCAGGTTTTAATGACAGCTTACATTTTAAATGTGCACTAAAGTGGTTTCAGTAATGTATCTTGAAAACACATTAAGTCCTTGTTACCTTTTTATGTTTATATATTTATATACTTGCAAAGCTCTTTTACATTTGTGAAGCTCCTTTTTAGCTTCCTATATACCTGTTGCACAGCACACTTTCATTATTGTAATTTTTTAATGCATTCAGTTTTACAAACAATTATTGGATGTTTAACTCCTGTAATTTATTTACTGTAACTGCTGTGTATGGACAGCTCATATTTATTGTTTTACTTCACAGTTACTAGTATTGGTTGTTGCAAACATTTGAATTATTCATGAAGACACAGCACTTTTGTACTTTTGTTGCATCTTCTTACCTGTTAATCTGAAGAAGTTCTGATACATTCAAGAACGAAAGCTCATCACACCTGGCATGAAGTGAGGTTTTTTTGGCCTTGCATAGCACTTTTTCAATAGAAGCTGAAGTTGTTTGAGTATGCTTTATTATTTTCTCTTCAGCTATTTTTCAGTGTATTTTTGTAAATAACTATCTATCTATATATATATATATATATATATATATATATATATATATATATATCTGTGTGTGTGTGTGTGTGTGTGTGTGTGTGTATGTATATATATATATATATATATATATATATATATATATATATATATATATATATATATAGGGTCTATATTACGTGATCGAATGGTGAAATAGTTGAACACGTAATAGTCAACCCATAATAATCGAACCACCACAATCTCGAATGGTTCAATGGAGATCTCTGTACAGTGCAGAAATGGAGGTTTTCCATTGTCTGCACAGTAGTGTGATCTTGGAGTTGGTATATTTAAGTTGCGATCTTGGAGTTGGTATATTTAAGTAGTGGAGGGTGCATGGAGGCTTGACCCCCCCTGCGTAGAGCATTTAAATGGTTTGTTTGGGTGGGTTTTTCTTTTTTTTCTTTTCTGTTCAACATTGTGATGGTTTGATTATTATGGGTCGACTATTACGTGTTCAACTATTTGACCATTCGATCACATAATATAGACCCTATATATGGGTTGTGTGCCGCGGTGGTACGGCAGTAGCATTGTTACCTCACAGCAAGAGGTTCTCCTGTTCAATTCTCGGCTTGGCTTGGGAATTCCTTCTGTGTGGAGTCTGCATGTCCTTCCCACAGTTGGGTAGCGTTCGAAAGACATGCGTGCATACATGGCCATGCCTTCGTTGAAGGTAGGGCGTCGAGCTGCCACCTCGGCATTTCATAAAAATCTACTGCTAATCATTAGTGGTCCGGAGTTCCGCTGTGGTGACCCCTTACTGGAAAAAAGCCGAAAGACAAACAACATATGTATATATGGGGTATGTTTAGTTGGCCTAGAGTTCGGGTGGTTGCACATGAAAAAAAAAAAACAGTGCAGCTAATCAAAAAGTATCGGATTGCATATTACCAGATTTTTTTTTTGTTTATGTCTGCGTATGCAAGATTGCAGAGCAGTGGGAATCAGAGAATTTACCCTTTCCCCACACTCCTGCAGTGCCAGAGTTGGTATATATAATTATTAGGGATGTAGGGTGCATCTGCTCAAAAAAGAATTTTATAGTATTTAGTTTTCAGTATGTTGAACTTTGTGCAGTTTTGCTTGCTCAATTGTATTTTGATGTTTCACTGTCATATACCCATATATATATTGTACTTAGTAAGGGCATATAAACAAAGCTAAAACTGTACAGATAAACTGGGGTCCATACACTGGAAGAGCGGATATATGGGCTGAACAAAGACAAACATTGAGGTCAGCAAAGGATGCAATGGAAGCACAGATAGTATAAAAAGGGAGGGTGGCAGCATATTAGTATAGGAGTACACATGGCTTGGGATAGGGAGAAGCAGCATGCTGGCTGATGACCACCCCAGAAGGATGCTCATTTCACCCAGAAAATGGTTTAGATGAGCAAAGATGACCTTCCTTTGGTGGCGTTCTGATAGGGGTCTGTCAGTCAAACCCATCTACAGAGTGCTCCAGGAGGGGCATAGTGGCAGTTGCCCAGTGGAACACTGCATTAATAGCTGCCTCCCATGATTCATGCAGCAGCAGTGATGACTGGGCCACTGCAAGCAACTGAGACAGACTACCTACTGTGAGTGATGAGAACTCCCCCCCCCCGCTAAGGTACTCCAGCCCACTTTCCCACCACAGCTGAAGTCACAGTGGCAGAGGCCACTGCAACTGATGGGTCTGTGGCTCATTGGCGTCATCATAGCCTGCAGCAGAGAGACTCAATCGGAAGGGTGACCGGAATGAAAAATGTACTAGAAATGATACAGATAATATAGTGCAGGCTACTAAATAAGATGCAAAATAACTACCCTGTGCAACTAACCATAGCTGCCATACATGGCTGCCAAAATGAAAGTTCTTCCCACACTGCCATACTGAAAGACATGGGACAAAACAGCCTTCACAAAGGTTTAGATGAGTTACAGACATCAGTGCAAAACTACAATCCCACATATACATGCATGATATTAGAAGCATAGAAATGTGCCTACACCTTCACGACTAAACTACAGTCCCATGTGTATGTGGAAAATAGAAGAAGACAGACATAATGTGTTAGCCTCACAACTGAGCAGCTATTCAGTACCCCACAATAAGTGGCAGTGTCATGACCAAAAGGCAAGCAACAGTCACAGCTCAGAAACCCACTTGGCACCTGGTATGTCAGTGGAAATATCCTTTATAGCAACACTGCTCAGGACATCAGAAAAAAAAGTTAAGTATACAGTTTAAAACAGTAGAAATTGTAAATAATAATTATACCATTCAGGTCTGTCCTACCTTAACTCTGCCTCCCCCTGCCAGAGATTGTCACTGTAGTGGTGCCACATGTCATTGTATCTGTGTCTGCATTGCTAACCAGTCCTGGAGATGCTAGTGACCTCACTCAGCAGCTCGTTCAGGTCAAACCAGGCATCTCCCTTCTGAAATTGACCCACATAGGATCCCAGGAGCTGCTTCCTGAACTGACTATGCAACAGGCAGAGCATAAACTGTCTCTGCCTAGCACATCAGGTAATTCTTCAAGAAAGCAATAATGCCAGACAGGGTATGTGTTATTGTGGAAATGACGCCCACCCAGGGGTGTTCTGATGCCCGAGTTTGCAGGCAGAGGACCTCTACACACCTGGAAGAGCATGATTTCCACAATAACACACACCCTAGAGGACATTATTGTGCTTAAAAAGTGGCCTGTCTGTAAAATTATTGTGTTTTACTTACTTATTTATCCCTTTTTATTACTATATTTTTTTATATATATTTTGATGTAACATTGTTCCTCTGCCTAATGTTTCAAAGTTGCTGTAGTATATGTAAATGATGTTGGAGGAAGCATTTTACATCCAAAATATATCATTTAAAAAATTTCTAGATATTTGCTTCATTTTTTTGGTCCATTACTCCTAAAATGTGTGGTTTGTTGCCAGTCACTGGGGAATGAAGTCACTAAATAATGACATACATTTGACTTTCAGACTTTATTTCATAGGTTCATAGGTTCATAGGTGGGTACTAGGCTGTCTGTCTGAGGGCATTTATAAGCCTAGCCAGAGTGTGTTGGCTTTCACTGCGCCATTGATTAATTAACTGAGCCTCTGTCAAGCAGAACCAATGAAGTGATCCCAGGGGTGTATTTTCTGTTACCCATCCATTCGTCAAGGCTTCTCTTGAAGAGTGTTAGTGAGGGGCTCTGCCTAATGTAGTTAGGAATTTTGTTCCAAAGCATGGGGAGTCTCTGTGAAAGGAATCTATCCCTCCAGCATGTTCTATTTATTGTTGTGGCGAGGTTTAGCTCACTAGAGCGTGTGGCTCACAGTGACTTGGATTTCTTTAGGTGGAGCATGTCCATCAATTTTGAGTTGGACATGGCTTTGTAAGTCAGGCAGAAATCACCTCTGAGTAAGCGATATGCCACTGAGTGCAGCCGGAGTTTTTTCAGTCGGGCTGCATAGGACATATGTTTGAGGCCAGTAATCCTCTTGTTGAGGTGCTTTTGTGGTCTTTCAAGCTGTTGGAAGTGTCTTGTGAGGTACATCCAAATGGGGCATTGTACTCTATGATGGGTCTGATGAGGGACAAGTAGAGGGGTACTATAACCTCTTTATTTCTAGATGCAAACCCTTTAGTAATTAGATGGGCCACATAGAAGGATTTCCTAACTACTTTGGCAATATGATTGTCAAAGGAGAGTTTACTATCTACCTGGGTCCCCAGATCTCATATTACCTCTTCTGTATTAAGGGGGCTGCCACCTATGTGGTAATTCGTGGGTGTTTTGTTTTTCCCAAACGAGATAACTATGCATTTTTTGGAATTTAGCTTGAGGCCATGACTTTGACACCAGGTGTCTGTCTCAGTAAGGCCTTTTTGGAGGATGTCCATGTCAGCCAGAGAGTCAATTATGGCTCCCAGTTTGCAGTCATCGGCGAACTTGGTCAGCCATAGTCCTCCTGTGTTTGCCTGTACTTCTGAGAAATATATGCTGAACAGTAGGGGTCCCAGAACCGAGCCATGTGGGACACCACTTGTGACTGGTTTAGAGTCAGACCTGGAGCCCGCTATTCTTACCATGTGAGTTCTGTCTGTAAGCCAGATGGCAACCCATCTTGTGACATAGGGGTTTATGTTCAGGCTGGTGAGTTTTTCTATAATACCTGAGTGAGAAATGGTGTGAAACGCCTTGGCGAGATCAAGGTAGGCTGTGTGAACCACCTTTTTTATTTATTTTACATTTGTTAACTGGGGGTATCTGACTGAGCCAAAAAGGCCCTTTTTCAGCAGAGGCCCGGGGAGAAAAGCTCCACAAAGAAAAATTACAGACACATTTAGTTATTTAGACATGATCAGTTTACACACAAATTACAAGAGACATGTTTTTACAGTGGTATATGGTACATAAACAGTTACAGTGGAGAGAACAAACAAAAAAATATTAATTTTAAAAATAAAGGTAATTAATAGATTTGTGGTGTACAGCTGAAATTTGGAACATAGGTAGAATACATACATAGTACACAGGTACAGTACATACATTGTTGATTAGCCAGTGTTTGTAAGTAAGATTGAAAACTATTATCAAGTGCTCTAGATTTAGTATGTATATGTTATCCGCTTTCACTAGCCTGGGGAACCCAGAACTTTCCCTCCTCTATGGCCTTGGTAACTGTCTCGAAGAAGTCAACCAGGTTTAGTAGGCATGATCTGCCCTTCACAAAGCCGAACTGAGTCGGGTCAAGTGTTTGGAGGTTCCCAATGTCTTTGTTAATCAGTTCCATGATGATGCGCTCCATAGCCTTGCAGACCAGGCTAGTCAGGCTTATGGGGCGATAGTTACCAGGGTCAGTTGTGGCTCCTCCTTTGTGGAGCGGAATAACCATTGCTGTGCTCCATTCTATGGGCATGTAGCCTGTGGAGAGGTTGAGGTTGAACAGCGTGTTTAGGTGGGGGGTTAGTTTGTTCTGTAGTTCGTGCAAGACGCAGCCTGGGACACCATCTGGCCCCATTGATGCTGTGTTTTTGGCTTTTGAAAGGGCTGTTTTCACCTGTGTGTCTGTGATTTCCAGGACACTACACTTTTCCTGTATTGTTGTGGGCCCTTTTGAAGGTGAGATGGAGGTGAAGTTTGCACTGACTCTATCTGCCAGGATGTTGGCAATATCAGTAGGTTCAGTATATTTTGTGCTATTTTGCTCTAGCTCAGAGCATATCTGCGAGTTGCCACTTAGATTCTTGACATAGCTAAAGAAGGCTTTGTGGTTATCTTTCGAATCCTTGGCTATTTTTCTTTCGAACTTAGCCTTGGATGATTTTATGAGGGACCTTAGTTTCTTACTGATACTGATCAGGGATGTCTTTCTTTCTTGGGATTTGCTTTTTTTGTGAACTAGTTTCCACCTTTTGTTGTATAACCTGTTTATGGTAGGGGTCCACCAGACTGGTTTCCTTCTCTTAGGGGAGTGAGTCTTGGTTTTGCTAGGGATGGCATGATCCATGCATCCTTGTAGATGCTCATAGAGTGCAGCTAAGGAAATTGCTTACCCTATATCTATCCTTATAAATAGGACAATCCAGGAAAGAACCATCCCAAATATTTGGAAAATCTCCCACATTATCCCCTTACATAAAGGTGGGAACTCCAATGATTATTCCAACTATCGGCCAATTGCTTTCTTATCACCCCTAGCAAAAATTATGGAAAAATGCATTCACAAACAACTTCTATGCCATCTCTCTCAACACAACTTAATAGCACACTGTCAACATGGCTTTAGACCATCACATAGTACCACTACTGCCCTTCTATCCTTCACAGATACCATCAATAGAAATCGTAACAAAAACCTCCTCTCATCTGCACTTTTCATTGACAACTCTAAAGCTTTCGACATGGTTAACCATACCCTCTTAATCAATATTCTGGAATCTCTTTCCTTTGATTCTCTAACCTTAAAGTGGTTCAGATCATACCTCAGCAATAGACAACAAGCAGTCCTCTGGGAAAATCAAGTCTCATCCTTTCTACCTGTTACCATTGGGGTCCCTCAGGGATCTATTCTTGGTCCACTTCTCTTCTCCTTATTTATTAATGATCTCCATGTAGCAATTCCACAAGCCACTTGTATTCAATATGCAGATGACTCCACACTAATATGCTCATCTACCTCTCAATCTGAACTATATTCTCTTACTCAAGATGTCTTCAACACTGTAGAAACATGGTTTACCAAACGCTGTCTCCTTCTCAATGCTAAAAAAACAAAACTCCTTCTCTTTACACCCACCACTAGGTCTTCCCCCTTAGACTTCTCAATCTCTTCAAATAATGGTACTGTTATTCTCCCTGATACTACCACTAAACTTCTAGGTATAACCATTGATAATAATCTCTCATTTGATTACCATATAAACAACACCATTAAAACAGTAAACAGAAAAATAGGCTCCTTATACAGAATAAAACCCTTTTTAACCTCAGCAGCCAGAGCCAAAATTGCCCACTCCCATCTAATCTCAACCCTCCTGTATGCTTCACCTATATTTACCAACCTTAAGAAACCAGCCTTAACAAATTAGCAACCTCCTATAATAATATGCACAGATTTGCTACTCGCAATCCCTTGAGAACCCATCACTGTACTAATCTTAGACAACTAAATTGGCTCAATTCCAAAACCATCTGATTATCCCCAACTCACAATTGCCCACAAGTTATTTTACCAGCCCAATAATACCCCTATACTCTCAAACGTATAGTCCCATATAATAATCTGAACTCCCTATGTTCTTCTAGCAAACCTCTTGCCAGTTTAACAAAGTCTAATAATACAGCTGGTGACTCTCTATTTACCAACACAGCAGGAAAACACTGGAACCTACTACCCACTGAACTAACTCTAACTACATCCTTACCACTCTTTAAACAAAACTTTAGAAAATACCTTCAAATGCACTGGCTATGCCCTTGTAGTAACCCTGACTAACCATCTTCTTCACCCCTCTTTCTTCCTCTTCTTGCCATACTTCCAAACCTTTACATGCTTTGACTTGTAAATTAGACTGACCCTATTTAAACTCTAATAATCTTAGCTTTTAAATACTACTACCTCATATGATCTACTGTATATAACTCTTACTATTCTGTTTTGAGCTGTCTTAAGCTATATTCTGCTCACTGTACTGTTTCACAAGTGTTTTTATCTATGGTACATGACTCTTACTGTATTATATTCTGATCTAGCTCTCTTAAACTTTACTCTGTTTATGGAACTTTTCTCAAGTGTTTTTATCTCAAGAATGTAAATCTACCTGTTTTTATTTTTATTTTGTTTTGTATTCCTTTTTCACCATGTAACAATATTTTATACTTTGTATATCTGTGTGGAGCTTTTCTCCCTGGGCCTCTACTGAAAATGGAAATATATCCAGCTAGACTAGCCCGGTCAACAAATGTAAAATAAAATAAATAAATAAATAAATAAATTGTAAAGGATTCTGCATCTTGGGCAGTGTTATCCTTTAGCGTGGGGGCTGTCAAACTTACCACCTCTGCCTTAAGTAAGGTGAAGTTTGCTTTAGAAAAGTTTTTCACTGTGATTTCCTTGATTGGGGGTGGTGGTGGGGTGTGGACATCCAGGGTGATTAGTTTATGGTCTGCTCTAACCAGTGACGGGCTGACCTCCGGTACGGAGCACCTGTCACCCATGTTGGTGATGACCAGGTCCAATATGTTGTGGCCTCTGGTAGGGGAGTTTACCAGCTGATCCAGGGCATTTGAGTTGATAAATTCCAGGAAGCGCTGAACCTGGGAGTTTGTACTCAAGTAGTTTTCCTAATTAATGGTAGGGTAATTGAAATCTCCCAAGATCAGGGTGTTCTGTAAGACTTTCATGTTTTCCAGTGTCTTCAGAAAGGCGGAGTGGTGGCCCTGGGTCATGAAGGGTGATCTGTAGCAGGCCACAATTTGCATTGCAGATTTGCCGGATGTCAGTGGCACATGGATGATCTCAGAGGTATCATGCTGCACCACTAACCTGGAGGTGTGGGTATCCTTGATGAATATGGATACACCCCCTCCTTTTGTGTTTCGGTCCATGTTTTGTGGCCGAAATGTGTAGTATGAGTTGTAGCCCAGTAGTGCTGGAGTGCTCTCTGGAGCCTTGAACCAGATTTCAGTTACTGCACAGATGTCAACATTCTCCATACTTAGGAGTGCTGCAAGCACATGCATTTTGAGATTTAAACTCCTGGCGTTGAGTAGCATAACCCTCATTTTTTTACTTGTGCTGTTTACGGAGGTGGGTTTGAATTTTGAGCCTTACCTAAAAAAAGGCACTATGGGGGCAGCATGAGCCTTGGCCAGTATTTGAAAGCCAAGGGGTGACAGGTGCAAGCCGTCTCTTGTGAAGGCTTGTCCAGCATGTCATCCCAGGCTGACAGACACTGGATTCCCTTTGAATGACACCAGAAGCTTAGCCAATTGTTGAAATTTATCATTTTTTCTTTATACTGAGGTATCATTCTTGGTAAGGGCAGGATGCTACTCAGGGTCAAGGTCATTCCCGCCTGGGCTACATGATCAGAGAGCTCTTCCATGTCTCTTTTCATGTAGTCCAGGGAGGTACAGCTCAGGTCATTCACACCGACATGAACAATGACAGAGTCATATTTGTACTTGTTCTGGAGTGACCTGAGTGCTTGTGTTATGTGGCGGATTCTGGCTCCCGACAGGCAGCTAACAGTAACCTTCTCCTTGTCCAGCTTAGTGAGTGGGGCATCAGTCTGCCTGACTATTGAGTCTCCTATTACTAGTGTGTTAGGTATGTTATTTCGCCTTAAGGGCTGTGATTGTGCGGCACATTGATTTTGTGTTTTATATGTTGTCTGGTTTGTGATGGGAGGTGCAGGTTTTGTGGGTGTCTGCTTTGGAGCTCTCTGATGCTTTTGCAGGTTTTTATTTAGAGCCTCCGAGTATGATTTTGTGTATTTATGTGTATTTTTTACCAGTGCTGGTTTAGTAGGTCTATGTGAGGCTGGAGGTGTGGTGCAAGTGTTAACCTTCTCCTCATGACTGTCTGTTCCAGTCTTGGGTGGAGATACCTTAGCCTCCAGTTTGGCTGTATAATTGCATCTCTCACATATGTTAGTGTTTTGTGATAGGAGGAGAGGGCTGTCTGTGTACATGAGGCAGTTGTAACATTGCCTCAGGATACCCAGATTCACCAACTGGACTGGAGAGTACACCTGAAGTTGTCCTTTGGTCATGCCTGAATAATAGGGTGAGCTGCTTAGTCGCTTTGTTGGTGAGGGGTGGATAAAGAGCCTTGCCCTGCTGGGCAGTCAAGTGTCGGGGTATATTAGTGCTTGCTATTAGGTCTGAGCAAGTGCTGGACTATAGGATGCTTTTTGAGTGCTTCGGTTGAGAGTTATTCTAGTTTCAAGTGAAAAACTGAAGAGGAGTCGTAGTGGAGCCGGGAATAATTTAACCCTAGCTAACTGGTGCTGCCCGGCACACAAAAACCATGCAACGCATTTTTTAAACTACTAACTTCTAGGCTGGAACCACTCCTCCAGGGACAGATGGCTGCTCAAAGTTCCCCTCTCTCACAGGTGAACAGAGAAACTTCCCTCTATCCAAGTAAGGTATGGGCAACTCTGAAACTTGAGTTCAGCACTAGCCTGAAAACTGGACTATACTAGCTTAGAAAGGCAGGAAACAAGAAATGTATTTATTTATTTATTTTTTTGAAAAGATAAGGCAAAAACAGTAAAAAGTACACTTAAAACAGCTTTAAATGACTACAAGCGATCAGAAAAGGCTATCGCACTTTAGTATGTAGCCTACAACAGTTAAACAATTTATTTAAACAAAAAACAACTTTTTAAAAGTGCAGGCAGTCAAATAAGTACAATATGTGAAAAAAAAACAAGCTTTTAAATCACAATAAGTGCTGGAAAATCAGCATTTAGGCAGAAAACAGTTAAGTACAGCAAGAAAATACAGAAAACATACTCAATCACTCCAAAGTCTCTCTTTTAAGCTAGAAGGCTTATATCAGTTTAAGGCTTTCCTTCAGAAAATTCATGTTAATACAAATCCTGTTATTAAAGCTACTTTGTAATTTAATAAGAACATTTAAAATCTGTTCCTATTTTTGAGCCTTTGTTCCCCCTTTATTTCAGGCTTTATCCAGACTTCTGAGCTAAAAGATCGAGAGGTACGCAAACCTCTTTACTGCTGCTGCCACTGGTCCATACATGCACACACACACTTGCACTTCAGAAAATGCATGCTAACACAAGTTCTATTATTCAAGTAATTTTGTGAATTTTATAACAGTGATATTTAAAATATGTTCCTATTTTGAGCCTTTGTTTCCCCTTTATTTAGGCTTTATCCAGATATCTTCAGCTAAAAGGTTGAGAGGTATGCAAACTTCGCTAATGCTGCTGCTGCCACTGCTCTGTCACTTCCACTGTTCATTCTGTCTCTCCCTCTCTTTCACTTACATATACATTTCTTTAACAGATGCAAGCACACACACGCTCACACACAGACAGAAACATAAAGACATACACATATACACACACTGGCAGAAACATAAACATGCTTTTTTTAATTTTATTTTTCTTTTTTTTTTATATTTTACTCTTGCTAAACAGCAGAAGTGGTGCTTAGCAAGCATAAAATAATGGCAGCCATTAGGTTATTTTCAGTCCAAGCTCCACAGCAGCTTTATATGCTGCTGTGAAGCAGCAGACTCATTTTTCATTGGGTATTATCTGTAGACTAACACCATGCTGGAGAACATTCATTCTCCAATCAGGGTGCTGATCTACAGGTCCTCTATTCTTTAATGGGCATTAGCATTGTCAGCCGTCGCTACATATATGTGAAACAGGATATTGACCTTTGATTGAAACTAGTATCATAAATTCTGAATTGAGAAAAGTGCCACCTATCTCCATTACAAAGCACAGCACCGTAGCGCCCAACTGTCTCTGAAATTGCTTCATGTTTTTGCCCTGTTCCTCATACAGTGTTTGATTTTCTGGTAAACCACTGAGGATTACAGTCTGTCAATAATGCCAGACATTAGACTTTCATACATCTTATTGTTCAGAAAATGCATGTTGATGCAAAAACTTTTGTTCTATTAACTCTTTTTAGAGTACACTGCTCATGTTCTGAAGCATATTTGTTTTATAATTAATTTCATTCTCAGTTATACTCATGTTATAGTAGGCGGAACAGTGATACAGAGCAGTGTTGTCACCTCACAGCATTCAGTTCTTCAACTAATTTCTCGGCTAGGTGGGCTAATGTGTGGAGTCTGCATGTCCTATTTCATGTGCTTGTGTGTTTTTTCTCTGGTTGTTCCAATTTCTTCCCACATTCCAAAGACATGCAATAGATAGATCAAATACACTATATTTCCCATAAGTGTGAGTGTGCATGCATGTGTGAGGTATGGAAGAACAATCACAGCAGAGCTTGGTTCTAGGTAATTGTCACTGTTGATGTGACATCCCAACTCCATGTGCAGAAATGGGAAAAAGCAGATGTGGCTTGATGGTTGGATGGATTTAAGTTGTAAGTGGTTTTGCAAAAAAATGGAGATTATAGGCATAGCTCTCAACCTCTTAGTGCAAGAAATCTGGACAAAGCTAAAAGTAATGGGGACAAAGGCAAAAAATCAGGGACAGGTTTTAAATATTGCTCTTATAAACTTAGACAGCTGTTAGAATAACAGATTTTGTGTTAGCATGCTTTTTCTGAAGTATGAAGTCAGAAACTCAAATGTCTGTTATTGTTTAATAACTTCAACCCACAGTGGTTTGCCAGAAAACCATGCATTTCATGAGTAATAGACCAAAGATATGAGACAAAAATCTGGACATTCTGAGAAAGTCTGGACAGTTGACAGGTATTTTACTCACTGTTCCTTAGTAACTGCACCAGCAACATGATGTCATGGCAGGTACTAGAACATTTTTATATACAACTGCCAAGCATCCTTGGTAAAAAAAAAAAAAAGCAATTTAATTCTTTAAAAGAGCAGTTGCTTCACAACTATATCATCAGGTGTTAATTTTCAATGCAAGACCCAGCTGACAATTTGTTGTAGGGAGTAAGGAACTTCTACTGACACATTTAGTATGGAACTACAGTAGATTATACATTAGCTTATGTAGAGAAGATTTGTAGGTTCAGTCATTCATGATGTCATGTAGGGAATTGCAGTACTGAGAACATTTTCAGGAGGCTGTCCTTATCAAGAAATGCACAAGCAACACAGTTTTTGAATTATTTGCTTCAGCAAATAAACAAACCATGGTAGAGAAAGTTTTGTCATGCATCACTTATCCCTTCTAGTGAAAAAAGTTCCACTCCAAATTAAACAATGTGATACATTATTTTCCTTCAAAAAGGAGTTAGACAACTGGATGGGTATCTACAAGTACACCCCTGGTATGGCTGCCCTGTTGCTCCTTGATAAAAGGAGGTAAGATCAAAGGGAAGGCACTGACAAGGTGTAACTGACCACAGGAACCAGTCAGTCACCTTGTATATTTTATGATTCTATGAACCGTATACTTTAGCATTCTGTATGATAAGAAGGTTATGTACAGCTCCAAAGGTCTGTTACTTATAGAATGTGACCAGTTCGCTTTAAATTATCATGATATTTAAAAATTGCACCTGATTTGAACCTTTGCCTCACCATTATATTTTGTTTGTCCCTAATTCTTGAGGGAATAATTTGAGAGCTATGTACAATACAAATACATGAACAAGCAGCATGCTTAAGCCTTCACTCAGTGTTTATTGGTATTGCGCTGTTGACCATACTGTGCATTATGTTCCCAAGCACTTCACTGAAATATAGAGGCATATAAACACACAGAGAACATAGTTTCACTTGAATACATTCAGTGACAATTGAAATTCCAGCATTTTAGATACCAATCTACATACTAAAAAGGAGCAGCAACACCAGTACAGAATTTTGAAGCAAGGTACTGACAACTGAAAAACAGAATTTTTCATTAACATAGTCTTGAGGAGTTACACTCCAGTGTTCTGTAGTACCATGGTTAAGGTATATCTGTGGTATGATGTACTTGTGGACCCTTGCCTTTGAACAGAGTATTCATCTACAGTACGGCTTCCTGCAACTTGTACCTGGCTATAGCCCTAGCTACACTATAGGTGAAAGAAGACAGCCCACTGTATGGACTGCCTGTTCTTATCTTATTTTGTACATCCTTCACTTACATGTTTGACATCCATCCTTGGGGCCAGTAATCAAGGAGCCTCAATCCTCACCACTGACACTGGTGAGGGATGTTCACTTGGAACAAAGATAGATACACACAATATTTCCAGATGCAGCTATCTGCACCAAGCACAATTTCCCTTAAGAGCACACAGGGAATACACTCAGTCCTAGGGCTGGGATTTCCCTCTCTCTCTCTCTCCAGGCCCCAAATAAGACTCCCCACTGGCACAGCTGTAGAGTTGAGTCCTTAGCTGAGTGTTCCAAGCCAAGTCCTCCACCACCCTGTCTGTGAAACCAGTGCTCTATGTCTCTGCTCCAAGTAGCTGACACACACACCCTCTTTGAGATTTGATTTTCGCACACACACACACACACACACACACACACACACCTGGGGAAGGCTGGTACAGATTTACTATCTATGCACCCTCTGCCCAGACTATAAGGTAGATACTGCCACCAGAGCACTGCAAAGCTAGCTATTCTAAGGCACTTCCCATGGTACCCAATTATACTGAGTGAAATTAATACTAATACCATTGGTAATGTTGACCAATCAGCAAGGCATTCAGAAGCAGCCACAGTGTCACCAAATAAATATAAGTACACTCAAAGGTTAAAATATTCTCTAAAAGACCAGCCACAATGAAAAGTTTAAATATATATTTAATAACAAATAATAAAAGAACATGAAAATACTAAATATCTACTTATAATAAACACCAGAGTTTCAATCACAGGAAATATTAAAATCCACAGATGGAAAGGTTCACACAGATGCAGAAAACAATACTTAAACTAATCTCATTATATCTTCCCGACTGATCTAAAAGAATTACTGTCCCCAGTTCACTTACTAGAGCAAGGCAAGATGATGTAGGTGAGTGGTCCTTCTTTGTTAAGTTTCACAAACAGACTGCCCTGAAACTTCTGTCTCGTCTAGTAATTAAAACATCATTTCAGTGCTGGATTACAGAATGACATTGCATACATCTGTTCACCTGACTTCTGCTTCCCACACTACCCCCTTTACTAGAAACTGAACCAGAATCTAGCACATATGTGTCATAATACTCACAGACAGAGCTTTGCTATAATTTGTTATAGCATCTGGAAGCTATAAAAAACATTTCAAAAACTTCCACCCTTCCAGGGTAGCAATTAGTCACCCTTGAGGAGAATTCAGTAGGATTCATAGTCCTGTTTTCCACAGAACTTTTTCTCTAGCTGCAATCAGAACTGTAAGACACGATCTTTATGGTCTAAACCAGGTCATTTAATTTCAGACTATTTTTCAAAGTTAGCTGGACTGAGATTAACCTCATCTCTTCCAATATCCTCTGTTACTAATATATTCATTTCAACAGTTACAATACAGTCTGACATGCAGGTGTATTTCTTTTCTGTCCAGCAGGACCTACTGTTGGTACATTTTTAACACAAGCAGCTTTATAAATGCATTTTCAACACAAGCACTTGTACAAATCTTTTTGATATACAAATGACATATAATTATTTAACTCCAGCTAGCTATGCTGGCATATGTTACACTTCTGCTGCCCTACTTCTCCTGGCATAGCTGGCAATGCCTCACATTATTACTACATGCTGTGAGTTTATGATTTGGATGAACACCTGTCATGAATCACCAACATGCAACTCTAATTTCACATTACAGGAGCCTACTGTCACATTACCACATAGTTGCCCACTAACCATGCTTTCAGTGAAGCCCACCTTTCATCCATCTACCCTTGTGACCCTGTGTTCATTGCTGTAGCAGTACAGCCTCCCCAGCTTTAAATATGCATGTCTGTCCTTACCATCTGTCTTGAGTATCACTGAATACCCAACTTTCCATAAAATAGCACATCTGTGACACCTACTTTGTTCCTATGCCTGTCCAAGCCAGGTATGTTGTGTATGCCTATGGTAACCTAGTCTTTCTAAATTGGTAACCTGCCATCCCCAACAGCCACTAGACTACAGCTATAATTCTTGTTACCATAGATGTCCTCCAGAGGGGGTAATGGATGGCAGAGGTTAGACAACTTCAACCAAGCTGAGACTGATATCCTGCTACAGTCAATCAGAACATATGGGATCAATCTAACAGTGAGAGGGAGTTTTCAGCAGCCTCTCTGGGACCAAATCTTGAAGATAGCTGTCCTCTGCATCTAAGCTGTTGATGGGCAGAATCTATACCTCTCAGCTGTCCAGAATGCCCAGATTTTTGCCAGACATTTTTAATCCAACCCTTTTAAAATTTTTGGTTTACTGGCAAATTGTTGAAGATTACACTCAAATAATAACAGGCATTTGAGTTTGACTTCATATCCCTCGGAAAATGCATGCTAATATAAAACATGTTATTCTAGCAGCTTTATAACTTTATAAAAGCAATATTTAAAATTTGTCTCTGATTTTCCCTTTTGCCTCCTCATTATTTTTGGCTTTGTCTTGAATTCTTGAGTAAAAAAGTTGAGCAGTATGGTGGAATCACACAGCAGTGCCAGAAGCATGTCACTGACATGGTCAAGTGAGCCTGTAAGAAGGCACAGAACATAGGAGCAGAGAGGTCAACCAAGTAAAGGGGGGTGTGCCTCCCACTGCAATCCTGACTGACAATTAAAGAGTTCCTGGTGTCTCTGCATTGAGATGATAAAAGTACAGGAATCATACCAGGAGTAGTAGGCCCATGTTCCATAAGTGGCCAGGCCAGCCCTCACATGTTTCAGAGGGTGACATATTATGTTAGCAATAGCATGTCTGAATAGCAACTGCACAGTATGTTTGCAGGTCACAATATCACTGCATATGTTTCTTAAAGACATACAGGAATGACAGCAAATTTATGTCTATCCTACATCTGAATAGTGTGTACCACCATTTGTATGTATCACCCAGGGCCTCACATGTAGCATGGATATTCAGAGTCAGTGTTCTTTGTCTTGTATTATATATACATGTCAGTCCACTGCTACTATGAACCCTGTATAGGCTGGATCAGGAAAACAGACTGATGTCAGCAACTATGCAGGCAATGGCAATAATGTTAGTACACACACACATTCAGATGACACTCAGGCACTGTCTTCCCCCTGGGTGGTTCTCCACCCGTTATTCTTGGTAAAGGTATAACCTCACCCCTACTTCAGCTACAGACTGTCTAGCATGAATCCTCAACATCCCCATTATGGGTGGAGGGGGGGGGTTCACCTGTGACTAAGAGCACCCACAGTACTCCCTACTGTGCCTGCAACAGCAGAAGAGAACACTGTATCTCATGTAGTTATACTCACCTTATGGCATCCAAGCACTAAATCCCACCACTGTCAGTTGTTGCAGGCAGCCACAGGTGTGTGTGTGTGTGTGTGTGTGTCTGTGTGTCTGTGTGTGTGTGTGTGTGTGTGTCTGTGTGTGTGTCTGTGTGTGTATGCGCCCTGGGGGGCCTGTAGTCATTTTACAATAAGCCACCAGAGTTTCACCAGATCATGGTCACATATTGACACCCCCCCTTTCCAGTCATATTGCAGTGGAAGGCATTGTCTATGACACAGAGTCCCTTGCCACAATACACTAGTCTCTCCTCTGGTGACATGTCCTGCTACCCAGATTGTAATATCAGCCATGCCTGACTGTGTCTATCGGCACCTATGTAAATGATGATGGCTGTGACCCAAGGCACCTGTCTGATGTATGTAGAGATGTCTGTTGTGCAATGTGACTCAACCATGCAGTCCCTAGTGTAGCCTTTAACTAACACTGCACACATCATCTTTGCTCTAAGTGACACCACACTATCACTTTGTGCTAAACTGCACACATCATCCTAGCTCTAAGTGACACCACACTATCACTTTGTGCTTGCCGCTGGACCACAACAGCTGGCATGTACTATGCATCAGCATCTGACGGAGGTGTGCAGCAGCTGCTACTCACTGTCTCTAAGCCTCACTGTCATCACTAGATGAAACTTATATACTGGCTGTGACAGGGTCAGCTGTAGTTGTTCTAGAGATTCACTGGACAGATGACTGGTCTGTATGCTTTTTAGCAGTCATGTTGTGTAGCTTGCAATGTGCTACAAGCATTGTGCAAGTGGTGGCAGGTGTGTGCTGCAACTCCCCCTCCCCCATGTATACAGACAGTGGAGTTGTGCCTTTAGCAGGCCAGACTTAATAATGATGCTTCTCGTTTGCATATTGGCAGTAGCAGCCCAAACCTACTCTTTTATTATGGAGATCAGAAATGCTTTCTATTTTTCAGTGAAAATCTTCATAGTTCCCCGGATATTTTGCACTGAGAATGAAAGCTTTTATTTATGAATTTATTTATTTACTTACTTACTTACTTACTTATTTTGTTGTTATATACTTCAGCCATGTGGAAATTCTAACTACTAGAAACAGAGAGTATCAATCAAAGGATTTGGTAAATGTTCTTTGCAGGCAATAAGAGAAAATGAAACAGTCAGTAAATTAGATGCAGTGTGTTTAGTCAGGTGTGACTTATACATGCTTATAAACACTAGTGTAAATATATGGAAGGAGACAACTGCATTACTATAATAAAAGTAATAAAATGGACAAATGGATGGCTAGATAGAAAGATAGATTGATACATAGACAGATAGACAGATAGATTAACAGATACAGAGACAGAGAGAGCAACATGGCCAATGAGCTTAAAATAACCTCTACACAGACATGGTAATTAATCCTACCTTTTGAGATCAGCTCATGATTTAAATAATTTGGCATATTTTATTTTATAAGAAGACAATAGTTACTCTGCATTTGATGCAATTATATATTAGACAGTTTGTGCAGCTAAATTATTGTCATTTATGTTTGTACCAATGACTAGCATTAGTGATAGCAGGGGGATTTCACATATGTCCTGCAGTACTGCAAGGGCATTTCAGATTTATTACTGAATCATATAGACAGTATAAAATGACATATTATAGTACATTCTGTGGCACCAGATGATGTGCTGTCTGATAACCCAGAATCAGAGCAAACATTCCACAACATAACTAATTAGAATCCTAAAGCAGGGCATCTCAGCACTCACTGAACATGCACACACAAGCTCTTCAGCTTTCTGAGAGATTAAGCATCTTATTTTCTCAGCAAGTGTACTAGTACATTAGCAGATGAGCATCGCTTAATGCCTTGAACATTACTACAAGATATCCCAGTGATTTTCCTGAGCCATTAACTTCCGTGCTGATATAATACTCAGAGACAATGCATAAACAGTGAAAGAGAGCAAAAGCAGTCACGTTTAAGTGACCTTTTCCTCTCATTTTTGTTTCACAGACTTCAGCCTCCTGTGTTTTTAGTGGGAGACATACAAAGCTCTTTCAAGTAACAGCTGCAACTGGATGAATTTACTGACCAGATAGAAGTAATTGCAGTTTTTTTCCATTGGTTTTTGACTTCATCTTTGTCATGATTTCATAAGTGCAGAAGGGTGGATTAGTACTATATTTCATTCCAATTTTAGACTGCTTCCAAGACTCCGGAGTTGTGAACAGATAAGTAAAATGAAGAGAAATATACCTACACAATAAGACAGTGAATTAACGACTGAGATGAATGAAGAGGGATCTAGTTTTCCACTAGAGACGGTTTACTTTAGAAAGGAATTCTTTCACTTGCAATGAATTCTAAGTCATCATGTAGCATACTATGAGCATTTTGCAGGTGGTGGCAGGTGTGTATTGCAGAGCACACCCGACATAGCCAGATATTGGCGCTCTGCCTTTAGCAGGCCAAACATGCTCTTCTGGTTCACACATGGGCATTGTTATACTGAAGCCCAGCAAACCTGTGTAGGTTTGTGATGCACATCAACAGCCGGTGCTCCAGTGGGCATTCTGTACCACCTGAAACATAGAAACAAATGAGAGTTATGACCTGTATACACACCGTCTTTAACTATATTTATGTCTATTGCCGGTGCTGCAGTGGGCATTCTGTACCACCTGAAATATAGAAACAAATGAGAGTTATGACCTGTATACACACTGTCTTTAACTATATTTATGTCTACTGCCGGTGCTTCAGTGCGCATTCTGTACCACCTGAAACATAGAAACAAATGAGAGTTACGACCTGTATACACACTGTCTTTAACTATATTTATGTCTACTGCCGGTGCTCCAGTGCGCATTCTGTACCACCTGAAACATAGAAACAAATGAGAGTTATGACCTGTATACACACTGTCTTTAACTATATTTATGTCTACTGCCGGTGCTGCAGTGCGCATTCTGTACCACCTGAAACATAGAAACAAATGAGAGTTACGACCTGTATACACACTGTCTTTAACTATATTTATGTCTACTGCCAGTGCTCCAGTGGGCATTCTGTACCACCTGAAACATAGTAGAAACAAATGGAGAGTTATGACCTGTATACACACTGTCTTTAACTATATTTATGTCTACTGCCGGTGCTCCAGTGGGCATTCTGTACCACCTGAAACATAGTAGAAACAAATGAGAGTTATGACCTGTATACACACTGTCTTTAACTATATTTATGTCTACTTACCACAGTGCCGGCTAGGTGGCCATGTGCAATTTCCAAATGCAGAAAATGGCACTATAGATGATTTGTATGCCAGACATGGGAATCATGGGCATTGTCATGGTGCTGTGGAGACATAACAGTTATTAGCCTGTGTGTATTGCATGCCACTTGGCAGTTGGTTGAATGAAAGTCTATTCTAATGGTATACCAGTATTGTTGCTGGACATCAGCTTGGACCTTTATTGCCTCTTGCATACAGTCTATAACACACAGGACTACAAGAAGATAGGTGATGCAGCAGACATGGTAAGAGCCACAAATGATGTAACGTTCACCAGTATAGGAAGTCCATGCATTCATCTCTGTATATATCTTTCCATATAAAATGTCTGTCACCTGTTGGTCAGTTAACTGGTGGTATGTAGCCTATGCCAATATCATTTTTCATTCATGACATCTGTCACCACGTCACACTACTGGGTGTGCAATTTTGGCACTTATAGTCAATAAGTGCTGGTTCACGGCTGCTGCTGCTGCTGTTGTTGCTACCAGCACCTTTGCTTGTTGTAGCTCCAATAGTGCAAACATCATTTTTGCTGTTACGGCGACATGCACCTTGCTGCCTGCCTAATGTATCCTATAACTATGAATCATGACCTACTTTCATTTGCCTGTAATTATGTAATCATTACACTGTGCATCTTCATTTTCTTATTATTATATGGTTATTTGCATAGGTCAGTCCCAGTGCTGTTTTCCTCACTGCCCCATAGCACTAGCTGGTACTATGAATCCATAGCTGGCTTTAGGCACAAGCAAATTCTGCAGTCGCTGGGCCCCAAACACAACAAGTTATTTTATCTTGATGTCAAACCAACAAAAGCTAGTACAACAATCATGTATACTTAATAAAACAGGTGGGTAATAACTCTTTATTTGTATCTCCTTTAAAATTCAAAGATATCTCTGGTTATAGCAACAGTGGATTATCAAGTAACAGGCTTCACAATTCCATTAAATATTTTATCACTGGCATAGTGCCTCTGGCTTAGTTAAACCTTGCTGGTGGACATTATCTGCATTAAAACTAACAACGTAGCCAGCTTTACCTGCAATACCCATGGCTTTGTGGGGGGGGGTCTTAATCATCTCTGAGTATGTGGGGGCCCCACAGAAGCTGCTGCTGGCTGGGGAAAAAAGAGGAGAAAAAATGTATTAATTTCCTGATTATGTGCTTTAACCTGAACAGGGCTGGGATATGACAGTGTTAGGATAAAGCTGATAATGAACATGAGCAAGGTAAGCACTAGAGAGGTCAACAGCCCAGAGTGACTGATCTCAGTGCAAACCTTGGATTTTAAAAAGAGATGACACTCCTAATCTATAGGGATGGTTGTCTTTTTCAGGGAGTTTTATAAACACTGGCAGAATGCCACATACTACAAGTCACAACTTATTTGCTGAAGAATTCAGTGAAATGCCAAAAATAATAGCAAAATAAAGGTTCAAAACCAGGAACACATTTAAATATTATTATAATTCATCTAAAAAAGTTAATAGAATAACATCTTTTACATCAACATGCATTTTTTGGGAAGTAAGAAATATAAAACTCTAATGTCTGCATTTATTGACTGTCTGTAATCCTGAATGATTTACCAGCAAATTAAACCTTTTTGAAAGAAGGAGCAAAATTATAATCAATATTTGGGAAGGTCTTTGAAATCAGGAACAGTGACAGTTATGCATTACTCCTCAATGAGGTAAATAAAAGAAACTTACCCCTGCTGCTGTCCGACAACTGCTATACAGCAGTCACTGATATGGTGTGGCAGTACCAGTGTTGCACAATGTATTGCTGTTTGCTGAAATAAGTACAAAACTAGTATAGCTATGGCTTATGCTTGTGTGTGTGTAAAATCTCACTGATTTTTATCTATGCATACACCCAGTAATGCCAGGCCATATACATTATTCTTCTGGGCATCAGTAAAAAATGCAGCTAACAAGTAATTATATTTTGAAAATTAGGCATAAAATAAATCATTGAACATTCAGACACTTAGATCTTTTAGGAGTCTGTTGCATGCCCCCTCCTTCCCAGACTATATAAATGAATACAGAGGTATCCCTTAATCATCATTGACTGTGTGGGGGCCCCACAAAAGCTGTTGCTGGTTAGGGAAAAATAAGGAGAAAACAACATATTAATTTTCTGATTACGCTCTTTAACCTTAACAGGGCTGTGATATGACCCTGTTAGGATAAAGCTGATAATAGTCTCTGCTCTCAACCACATGCATTCTAAAAACAGCCTTTCTCAGATGTGCGTGTGTATACAGAAAGCTTCTGTAGGTAACACAGTGTGTGTGTGTGGGGGGGGGGGGGTGACTGTGTGGTTACTATTTCTTTAATTTTCATCACAGTCAAACCTTAGAGGTATTTAGGCTGAGGACAGTGTGGTCATTGTTTCTTATACTTTTCTCACAGACCTCAGAGGTGGACAAAGAGGGTTACTATAGCTTGTGTAGGGGCAGTGTACTGTTTAGAATCAACAAAGTGGAAAATCTTACTGAAATCATCATTTTTTTCACTTTCCTCACAATCACACATCAGAAACATATACAGGTGGCTGCCTTTTGGGGTTACGGGTGAGGAGTGAGGAGGTATGGTATGTATGACCATGCATGACAGTAGTCACTTGAAATACTTGACTGTTGCAATTTGAACATCTGCTTTCATTCTAACACCAGAGGGATGCATAGGCAGTGACTGTCTTTTTTTTTGGATGGGGGGCACAACAATTGGCTTGTTATTTCATTGTGAGCTAGTATTTTGTCATCTTTGAACATTAAGCCTTGGGCATGACTTATGTCTTCCTTGAAAGAGAAAAAATAAGACTGAAATTCTTTTCTTACTCATGATTTTTGTTCGGGAAAGGTACGGTGAAAGGATGCAAGGAAAACAAACGCTGAACAGCAACACTCAATTTCTTTCCTTAATCATAACTTTTGTTCAAGCCAACACTGGATGAAATATTTGGGTAAAAAGAAAAACAAAGCTTGTAAATACACTTCAGAGCACATAGAAAGTTATGGTTTCTTGAAAAAACTGAAGAGTAAGGCAAAATGTGAGAAATGGTAGACAAAAAGTAATGTGCATGGTATGAGGAGCCCAAGATGGGAGGAGACAGAGAGGATGACTGGAGGGTATGTGTGTCTGGGAGGGGCGGCTGAAAAGTTGGCCTAGGGCACTGTATTACCTAAGTTTAGACCTGTATATAGAGTTATTGCAATATATCATTATTGCAACTAAATGCCAGTAACTGTAAATGTCCCTTTGTGAGATGGGCTAATATAGTGTGGTACATATGCATGTTGTAATGGGTCTAGGACTATTCACTGAAAGTCAAATGACTGTGCACAAATCACTGAAAGCTCAAGTCACTGAAAACTCAATTCACTGAAACACTTTTCACTGAAAGTTATATATGGCCTTTTCCCCACTGTTGTGCGACCCTGGGGTTTGTATATATAGTAAGGGGACCCACATATTTTGTATATATATTAAGTTCAGAAAAATAGTAATTTATTGGAATTGCAAGTATCCATGTATATAGTTCAAAATATTTAAAATAGGTGGGGGGGCTACGCACCCCACACCTCCCGATGTGGTGGGTGGTGCCCCCTCACTCCCCCTTACTATATATACTAACTCCAGGGTCGCACAACAGTGGGGAAAAGGCCATATATAACTTTCAGTATAATGTGTTTCAGTGAATTGTGTTTTCAGCAAATTGAGCTTTCAGTGAATTGTGCACAGTCAAATGTGTTTCAGTGAAATGTGCTTTCAGTGAATAGTCCTAGACCTGTTGTAATATATAAGCATTTTAGCTACAGGTAAGTCTGTGTGTACAGTACTCCTTAAGGTTTGCAGCATGAACTAAAAGGTTGCTTATGAGGAGTGACTAGAAGTGCCTAGAAAGCCCCGAACTTGACATTTGCTGGGAGCCCCAAAAATGCTAATACTGGCCATGTATGAATCACAACATGCCTATGGGCAGGAAGTATGGCTGCTTCCTTTGCAGTGGTGTTAGCCTTTGTGGTGTGTTAGCGTACATACCTGAAGAGTACTGTTTATCTTTATATATATTTATAGTGAGTCTGTGACGTACCAAGTCAGAAAGTGTCCTAATAAATCTATGTACTACCTGCTATGCAAGTGTTCGGTGAACCTACACAATATCACATTTAATGGAATGTGTATATAGTAAAACATGCCTTAACATTTGGTGGAAGGACTGATTTCTTGGTTACAGCTGTTATTTTTGATCGATAAGTTTCTGTAGTTGTACTTCATTTGTGTGTTTTGTGCATACTGCCATATTTTAATAAAATGAATAAAGTGAATCCTTATTTGTACTAAAACTTGAATTTTTTTCTACAATTAAAAAGGTCAAAAGCCCATAACTGCAATAACAGACACACAGATGCATACACCAAAAAAGTGTTGAAATACATTTATATTCACTTTCAATAAAGCTCTCAGTAGAATCTTATGTTCTGTTCTGCTCTAATTTTATTCATTCTAAGTCTATTCTTTTCTGCTTTTTCATTGTTGCAGTGGAAAAGAAAGAGGCAGTTATTTGCTGTACTATGGACTTGCAAGTCAGACTCACTAATCACCTATATGCAGGCTTTGTATGCTTGCATGGTGCATTACAAAATGATCTAATTACTCTGGTCACTAAGTGAGATGGCCTAATTTCACTAACAAACTGACAAAAAAAAAGGCACAATACAGAAATATGGTGATATGGGGACAGTTAAAATAGATTATATAGTCTTCTTCCACTTTCGGCTTTTCCCGTTAGGGGTCGCCACAGCAGATCACCTGTCCGCTCATGATTGGCAGTGGAGTTTTATGGTGTTGAGTTGCCAGCCCGACACCCAACCTTCCACAGAAGGCACACACACGCATACACTCACATCTAGGGCCAATTTAGAGTGTCCAATCCACCTACAGCATGTCTTTGGGATGTGGGAGGAAACAGGAGCACCCGGAGGAAACCCACGCGACCACCGGGAGGACATGCAGACTCCACACAGAAGGCACCCCAAAATAGATTATATAATAAGATAGTCAAAATAAGTTAAAAGAGGATAATCAAAAAGTAATTAATTTAATGACATCCAAAATTTGGCCACCAATATGTAATATAGTGCAAGCCGGTAAGACTGATCCTAAGCAGTATTTAAGGGACTGCTTCATACAAATGTCAAGTTTCGTATTATTAGAGAGCAGTTTTTATTTAACCCTGTAAGCATAACATTTAGAAAGCATGATTTAAGCAGCTTTCCTTCCACTTCCCTTCTGCTCCTGATTCTGAAGTCTGCACACCATTTTGATATTTCTAGAAATGTCATAGTATTCCACTTTACTATTTGTTACAAAATGATTCATATTAAGAGCAGCAGTGTAGTGAACCAGTTAGCACTGCTGCTTTACAATACCAGGTTCTCTGGTTAGGTTCCTAGATGGCATACCTTTCCACAGATTCTGCATGTCCTCCCTGCGCTTGCTTAGATTTTCAGTGGGGTCTTTGGTTTCCGTTCACATTCCAAAGACATGCTTATAGATGACTCAATGACCTTTCAAATTATGTGTAACATTAATACATGTGCAAGTAGTAATAATAATAATATTAATAATATGCATTTGTTAATTAGGTAGGCCCACTGGGCACACAGTCCTTTTTCAGGGGCAACGTGGGAGCAATGCATGGTTAAGTGACTTGTTCAAGGTTACATAGTAGGCAAATAAGGGCTGAAGGAATTGAACCTTATACCATGAGAACTACAGCTCATGGTCTTAGCCCTCTGCACCGACTGTCAGAATAAGTATGTGCAGGTGAATCCCCTGTCTTATGCACATTGTTTTCAGGGATAACATCTATCTTCTCATACTTGTGAATAAGTAATTATCTCTGTGAGTGGCTGTTCATGTACAAGTGGACACCTCAGGCATGAATGTCAGAAAACATGACTCCTGAAGTTGAGCCAGACTCATAATTAGTGATACCTGCAACTAAGGCATTTAGAAGCTTCACAAAAATGATACATCTACTTTTCTGGATGAAACAAGAAAAGCAGCTTAACTATTTATTTATGAAATTGTAACTAATCAAAATACAACAGTTCTTGGGGGAATCTACTGATGTATGGAAGACAGAACACTGAAAATATCCTCTCTCCTGCATTTCTATGCTGTAATGAACTCACCCAACTAATCTACCTCCCACTTATAACTGATCGGCTGGATAATGAAACAATTGATGTCCTCTGAGAACACTCTTCCCATCCGAGTTTAAAGTTGGACATCCTCTCTCCTGCATTTCTTTGCTGTATGTTGTTTTGTTTTACTAAATTCACTTGTATATCAGTAAACTGAATGTCCTAACTTCTGCAGCACATCATCAAAGCTCTAAACTCCCTCCTTTTCCTCTAATTATCTCTCCTTTTTGTCCCAACATTCGAATACCTGCTCTTTCAAGCTGTCTCTTTAGCTTTCTGCTCCCTTAAACTCTAACCTATATCTCTACTCGACCACTGCACTGGTCTTTCCTCCCTCCTCCCTTCTCACTCCTGCCTTCATCCTTTTACTCTTTTCAACTTTCCTCTCCTTCCCCTCCCTCATTGCTAATCCCTGAATCTGCCTCCAAGCCAGAACAATTTTCATTTCACATACTTTTTTTTCTCTGTTCCCCCCTGCTTGCTACTTGACCTTTCCCTTTTCTGCTCAACCATCTTTCTCTAATTACCTCTGCCACTCTGCATTCTTTTTAACTGTTCATCTCTAACTCTTTTTCTCTATATGCTCCTCACTCCTAGAAACCAGTCTCTTGTTTTTCTCTACTGTAGTAAATAAAGCAGTTAGTGCTTACTGATTGTTTTTTTTTTTTTTTTTTTTATTTCTTGCTGTCTCTTGAGGTCCGCTCCGTTCGCCCTCGCTATGCTCATGGTCACTCTGCTCTCCTGCCCAACCCCCATTCACACCCACCCCAACTTTCATTAGATTTATATAGCCAGGCCACACCTCTTCAAACTACATCCTCCAATCAACATATTCCAGTAATTACATACCTCACTCTATCCTGCACTAACCTAGCCCCTCCTCCCTTCTACTCTCACTATACTCATTTCTTTGCTCCTTGTTACCTTCTGCTTTCAAACAGTGCCTCCATTCTAAATCTAGTACCTTATTTTCCCCCTTTCTCTCTTACTGTTTCACACTCTTATTTGTCTAATCCTGCCTTCATTATCTATAACTATCTACTTATCTCTCTTCTTTTCTTCCTCTCCCTATCTGCCAAATATCATACCTCACTCTCCTACAGCAAACCATCACCCAGTCTCTCCATAACCCACATTGACAGCAACACTCTCTGACTTCTCTATCTCTCTTTAATCCCTCCTCTTCTCATCTCTTCAATATTAAAATATTTAGGTGCTCCCTACCCTACAGTGCTCTAAAGAGAACAGCATCCACTTCTACAGGCTTACTCTCATATCTTATTCTTTTCATAGACACCCTATTCCTAGACGACATTCACCCTAACCCAGGCACACCTACTACTCTTTCTCACAACCCCTTACCTAACTTCTTACCCCCCAAACACCCCCTCTCTCTTCTAAAACTTATTTACTCTTTAAATATTCAAAGCCTTGTTAACAAGACCACAGACTTAAATTTCAAGATTGCTAACACCTCCCCCATATCCTTACCTTATCAGAAACCTGGCTAAAGCCACATATCTCCAATACATAAATCTTACCCCGTGCTGACAGACTCACAAAGAGAGGTAGGGGTGTTGCCATCCTCTATTCTGACAAACTTAATCTCTCCCCACTTTCCACCTCTATACCTAACTTTGAACCTGCTGAGTTTCTCATAGTGAACTGTCACCTCAATTCTCACAAAAAAACTTGCCATAGCATCAGTCTACATCCCCCTGGGAACAATATTCCCATCCTTGAGAACATACTCTCATGGTTAACTCTACACATAACATATGAAACCATCATCCTTGGTGATGTAAACATAGACTGGGCTAAACTAATAACTACATCCCCTAAACTATCCATTAACCTTTACGGCTTCCATCAAGTCATCACCTCCCCTACTTGCTTTAACAAAACCTCCACTACTACTGGTCCTAATCTGGACTGGATTCTCACTTCTGACCCCGACCTTTACCATAACCATGGTACACTTTCAAACTCTCTTAGTAACCATCTCCCTACATATACCTATAGACACTCCCTACAACTACCCTACAACCACTTCTACAGGTACTGTCACAAGCTTACCAAATTTTGTCCAGTCACACTCAACTCTAAACTGTCTAGCATAAACTAGTCTTTCCTTCATCAACTACCTCTAAATTAGGATATGTCATTCAATAAGATCATCCTAGGCATACTTGATTCACTAGCACCTTCCAGAAAAATCAGGATAAAATCCAATTTCACCCCCTGGCTTACTAAGCACACCCACTCTATTATGTATAAATGGGATAGTGTTTAGAAAGCCTAGGTCAAAAACAAATCCACCCCCTACTACAACAGTACAAGAAGCTTAGAAACTCGACAAAAAAACTAGTCAAAACTGATAAAAGGAACTTGTTCCACTCAACCCAGTCTAACCCACAACATAATCCAAAAAAGTTCTGGACTACCATTAACAAACTCCTACATCCTGGTAACCCTACCACACCTAACCCTTTCCCCAACATCTCCGCCACAGAAATAGCCACTCTCCTAAACAACTACTTTATAGAAACTATCCAAAAACTTACCCAAACTAATGACACTTCATCTTCCCCATGCAATACACCATCCAACTCCTTCTCATTGAAACCATTCCCCACCTCTTCTATCAAATGTCCCTTTCTTAAGCTCAAACCCTGCTCCCCCTTAGCTGACAAAATACCTTCTTACTTATTCAAAACTGTTACAGATTCCATTGCCTACCATCTCTATATTAATAAATAGATCCATTAGCGAAGCCTGTGTCCCAGCCATATGGAAATCCTTCTTCAAAATTCCACTGCATAAGGCTGAAAACTCCACTGACCCTTCTAATTACAGACCTAATGCCATTCTGTCCCCTATCTCCAAAATTCTGGAGAAGTGCGTACACACCCAGTTAATCAAATATCTACTTGACAACAACCTACGAACCTCCACCCAACATAGTTTTAGGCCACACCACAGCACATCCATTGCATTACTCTGTTTAACCCAGACAGTAGCCAGGCCCATGATAATAATATGCTCACTTCTACTTCATTCATTGATCTCTCTAAGGCTTTCAATACAGTTTCTCACTCTAAACGTCTAATTAAACTCTCAAATTTCAACCTCTCCACCTCCTCTGTAAATTGGTTCTCCAGCTACTTCTATAACAGGCAACAATCTGTTCACTGGCAAACTGTCTTTGCCCCCTTTCCTCCAGTCAACACAGGAGTCCCTCAGGGATCTATCCTGGGCCCCCTTTTATTCAACTTTTTCACAAATTAACTCCATACTGCCTGTACAGGCTCTACCCTACTACAGTATGCTGACGATTCCACACTTGTCTCTACTGCCTCTAATATTTCTAATCCGTTAACACTCACTCAAAATATCTTCTCACTTATCGAAACTTGGCTCTCCAACAACCAGTTAATATTAAATCCTAAAAAAACTAAACTCCTACTTTTCTTTCCCAGAACACTTGAACATCACAAATTCTCCTTTATCATCACCTCACACAGCAACACCATTATTAAAGCTGAACCACACACTAAATTACTTGGTGCAAGTATAGACGATGAACTAAAATTTGACATGCATATCCAACAGTACATAAAACAACTCACCAGAAACTTGGACTTCTATACAGAAACCAGAAATTCCTTACACAACCTACCAAATTATCCCTGGCCCAGTCACTCCTCTTACCTAGTCTACTATATGCTGCCTGTATCCTTACTAACATCCAATCTACTCTAATGTCCAAACTGACCCAAACATACAATAAAATCACTAGATTCACTGCTAATCTTCCCCACAGCACCCATTACTGTCACGCCCTAAAAAAGCTTCACTGGCCTGAATTCTCTCATCAACTACTACTCCCTCAACTACATATCACAAACTTTATTTTCTATAACCCCTCCTCCTGTACCTCACTATCTGACCTTGTATCTTACTATACTCCCCTCCGACACCTTCACATAACTGATAAAAATCTCCTTGATGTATACAAACCCAAAAAGAACATAGGAAAATTCCTTTATAAGTACACAATAGCACATAGCTGGAACACACTCCACCTTAGTATACAAAGCATATCCCAACATCACCTCTTCAAAATAGAGTTAAAACTCCATCTATTGTGTATCTGGAACTGCTTTTGCCTAGCCCCTGCCTGAGATACTGATTATACTTGCGAAGCACACTGAGAGAACTTATAACTCTGTATTTCTTTTTTTCTTTTGTATTATCACACATTATGCCTTTTATAAAGTGTATAGGCTTATAATAGAAATATTATATTTGGTTTTAAAATCTCTGGTTCGATACTCGGCTGGGGTGCCTTCTGTGCGGAGTCTGCATGTCCACCCTGTGTTCGCGTGGGATTCCTCAGGGTGCTCCGGTTTCCTCCCACATCCCAAAGACATGCTGTAGGTGAATTGGACACTCTAAATTGGCCCTAAGCTTGAGTGTGTGCGTGTGTGCCTTCTGTGGAAGGTTGGGTGCTGGGCTGGCAACTCGACACTGTAAAACTCCACTGCCAATCATGAGCAGACAGGTGATCCACTGTGGCGACCCCTAACCGGGAAAAGCCGAAAGAAGAAGTGTTGTCTGCATGATACTAAGTTTCTCCTTGCATTATATGAATGAAAATTTTTGTTTTATTGTATGATCTATCAAAAGTATGTATCTTTTTCAAGTATGTATCTATTTGTTAAGTTTGTTTCCATATTGTTTTGGAGCTTTTCTCCTCGGGTCTCCACTGAAAATGGGCCTTTGGCTCAGCTGGACCAACCCGGTTAACAAATGTCAAATAAATAAATAAATAATAAAAATAGCAAGGCACTACAATGTCATATTTTGGGGAAAAGCACGCATTGTGGGGGAAAAAATTAAGCTTTAGTGGAAAAAGAAAATCGCATCAGTATGGTAGCCCTTACTATGCATTTTTAGGTAAAGTGAATTAGAAACCAATTTTAACCACAGAAATTCAATCAAGAATTTACCAAACCTTATTTTTTTATTGTTTCTTTTTAGTTCTTGGTAGTACTGATCCTTTAAGTAGCAAGTCACATCTGGTAATTTAAGTGATTTCACAATCACATTTCTTTCACTGGCTCACATGCTGTTTCCGGTTAAACACATGCTTCACTAGGCAATGCACTTCCTTAATTTCAGAGAGCATAAAAAAAATTATAGGCTGAAAGGATGGATAGTAATGCCTTGACACCTGTTTAATTTATACCCTAGGGATAATAAGGGTAAATAAGTTCATGCCGTACTTGGAAGACTGTAGTTCTATTGAATCTTAGTGGCGTGGTCATGACATGCCCTTTCCAGGTCATTAAGTACAAAAGAACACCTATTAGCACTAGCTGGCAAAGACGGTATAAAACAACAAACAATGCAAAGACAAAATTACAGAGGGAGGTAGAGGGTATAAAATAGTAGCAATGTCAGTATTTACAAAGAAAGAATAAGCTTTGTTCTAGAAGAAAGTACATGAATAGGAGGGGCAATTTCTAGCTACTAACAAGGGGGTGAATTCATATGACAGAGTTCAAGTGTCTGGCTTATGAAGATCATAATTTGCAGGATGTCTTCCTTTGAGGATTAAGGCATTTTATATTTATTTATTAATTTTAGAATACTTCTCAACAGTTGAGATTTCTGTAAAATGTCCAGATTTTTGCTGCATATTTTTGGCATGTTCCTCATAAACTTTGTTGTTTTCTAACAAATCACTGAGGACTCAAGTCTTCAAGTTTCTAAATAATGAAATGCATTTCAACTTCAAACTTTATATCCTTCAGAATATTCATGCTAATTCAAAAAACTGTTATTCTAACAACGTTCAAGGTTTATAAGAGTGATATTTAAAATCTGCCCTGTTTTTGGATTTTGTCTATTCTTTTTGACTTTGTCCAGGTTTCTTGCACTTACAAGTTGAGAGCTATAAAATGCTTTGATCACATGGCAGTTCCAGCTATTGAAAATGATGACTAGCACTCAAAGGTTTGGCAAAATGTGTTCTTTATGGGTAATAGAAACTGTAGCAGCTAGTATTGCAGATATATTTAGTCATGAGTGACTCAAATATTCTCACAAAAACTTCTGTAAACTTATGGAAACAGTCAACTACATTATTGTATAAAAGTCATAAAATGGGCAGATAGACAGACAGACAGACAGCTACATGGCCACTGAGCTTAAAATGACTGATACATCATCAAGCTAATTAATCATATCTTTTTTGAGCTCAGCACATGACTTAAGTTACTGGGCATATTTTATTTTATTTATTAAAAAAATAAATAAATAAAAAATAAAACATACTCACAAGTTGGTGTATACATATATTACACAATTTGTGTTAAACTACTGTCATGCTTGTTTATTGCAATAATTAGTGCTCCTGATAGCAGGGGACTGTTGCTTCTGTCACACAGTAGTAACAGCGCTCAAAGGGCATTTTAGATTTACTACCAAAGCATGTAAGCAATGTTGTTGAATGGCATATTATAGTACATTCTGCAGCTTCAGAAGATGTGAAATTTGATTATCCAGAAGCAGAACTAACATGCCACATAACTGCTAATTAAAATCTGGAAGTGGAGTGTCTCTACAACACTCTGATTATCATTTACGTCTCTCACTGAACATGCAGAAAGTTAATCGTCAGCTTTCTGAGAGAGTAAGCATATGTTTTTCCCAGCAAATGTACTAGTACATTAGGAAATGAGCAGTGGCCCAGTACCATATGTATTGCTACAAGTGAGCATTTGATCCTTAGGTATCCTCGTGATTTTCCTGAGCCATTAACCTCCCTACTGATATACTTATTAGAGATGTTATATAAACAGCGAAAGACAGGAAATGCAGTTATCTGTAAGTGATTTTCTCCTGTCATCTTGTTTCACAGACTTCAACCTTCTATGTTCTTTAGTAGCAGATGTACAAAGCTGTGTCAGCTACAGCCGAGTGAATTTACTGACTAGATATAAGAAGTATTTGTAGACTTTTTGTTTTCAATTAGTATGCGACTTCGATTTTGTCATGAACCTGTTTTGTGATTTGATAAGTGTAGAAGTAGGGTGGACCAGTTTTATATTTCATTCCCATTTTAGACTCCTTCCAAGTCTCCAGATTTGTGAACAGATAAGCAAAATGAAGAGAACTATGCCTACACAATTAGCATTGTACTAAAAATGAGATGAAGGTAGAGGGGTATAGTTTTCCACAAGCGACAGTTCACTTTAGAAAGACATTCTTTCACTTGCTGTGGATCCAATCAGCTTTTTATAACCTTTGCTTTCTGTGGTTTCTCATATTACACTACTTGCCTTAATTTATCTCATGATATGTATCAACCAAAAGAATTTGTCTTTTCATTCAGAGTAATCTACAAAAGAGAGTTTGAATGACCCTCAAGCCTGACAGCTAAGCAGATCAAAACTTTTGAAGTAACCCTTTATATAAATCAATAGCTGAGACAACAAAAAAGAGGGGGAAAAAGACAATCAGAGATGAATTTACTCACAATACAAAGAACAGCAAAACCTCCTTTTCAAGTTCAATTACATTTCATTGTAATTTATTATTTTTTTTTCATTTTGTGATACTGATGCTCTGTATGCCTTACATATCAGTTTCCACACATAGAAACACAGAATCTGTGGCATAAAGCACCAGTTATTCTAGTCATTATATTCAGATGATCCTTGACCCCTTTATTTACTGAAGCTTTGCAACTGCAGAAGACAAATTCTTGGAATCAAAGATTATTTCTAGGGTATAGCTCTGTGAGACTTGTAACATAATTTTATAAGTTAAACACTGACAATAAGCAAAATATAAAAAAATGCATTAGAGTAAAATATCCGCAAAAACACGTACAAGGTGCAACTGACTTTCATTATGGTTTTTAATGTAAGAGGTATCTGTAAAAGCATTCATCCACTCATCTAGTCACTTACTTTACTACATTTGAATTTTATTTTACTTTATTTTATTTTTGATCAAGTGAATAGGCTGTCCTGGTGGACCCCTTTCTGTTTTTTCAGCTATAATATATGTCACAAGCAGAGACAAATTAAAACTATCCACTGCATAATTAACTCCATTAGGCAAATAAATGTGGATGTAGGTATGCCATGGGGTGGTAATGTGAGAATCTTTGAACATTAAACTGCCACAGGTATCAGCACACAGGACAGGGGAACCTAACCACCTTGTGTAGCTGTCTGTATGTGCCATGCATTGTCCAGGACTGAGGTACCACTAAGGACATTTCTGATGGAGACTAGAGATCCACAGGAGGTAATGGGAGATGCAGATACAATAAATACTGTAATTGTTGTATACTTTTTACTAACAGCTGTGTTCATACCTTCATTACTAACCTTCACTTCTCACCACTAAAATCTTGTTTTCACATTTATATAAACTTCATTCATAATTGTTGAAATATTCATGTTTTGCTTGATAATGGTTTATACTATGTACTGCTACAGTGTATTATATTTGCTCCTATGCTGAGACCCAATATGGTCCACGTGGATCAGCTCTCTAATGTGGTTAACAAATGGCAAATAAACTAATAAAGAAAATGAAAAAATAATGGACAAATCATATAAAGGCATTCATACGTGTGTGTCTGTATGCTCACACTTATGACTATGTACGTGTGTTTGTGTTTCTGTCTACACATGTGTATTACAGGAATTTTCAATTCTATAAGAATCCTGCAGCTAGTGAGAGAAGGAATTAAAGAAAATCAGAGTGATACTCAGCCATAATCCCATCCCTGGAGCATATGTAGTCCAAAATAGGTAGCTAGGTAGCGATGAAGCATTGCATTAAAGGGATCCTACTGGTAGATGCCACTATGTATGGATGGAAATGCATTATAAAGTAGTTGGATGATTTTGGAAAATGCTCTTCCATTATTAGTGAAATAACTACTTGATTTGATGATAACAATAATTTACTCAAATTCAATTCATCAAAGAAATCCATCAATAAGTGTGTGATTTTAAATTAAAAATATGACCATCAATCTGGCTGATCTGTGGTCATATCTCTGCCCAAGCTGCCATTATTTTCAACCAACACACAAGTTTTCTTTTCAAATGAATGTCTAAATTTGCAGTATTATTGTTCTTTTGTTTTAGTAATACCTTCTAACTGGACATTATCAGTTACAAGTTCTAAAATACTTATTGAAATAAAGAAGGAATGCAAGTAGGAATAATAAAGGAAAAAGATGCAAGGTGGGACAGGTAATTAGAAGAAAAGATAAGGGAATGTGGTGGAAAAGGGAGAAGGTTAACAACCTGAGTCAATATATGAATAACCAAATAGATTCATAGATTAGTACTAGGCTAACAGCCCTTGTGGGCCGTTTTAAGCCTAGCCAATTATCCCATGTGAGAATCAAACCCTATACCTTGTGTCTGTAAGGTAAATACCTTAACCATTACACCAGCCTCACTCCTGAAATGCCCACTCAGAACCACTATAGTTTACATAGGAGGGTCAACACAGTGGACTCTTATAATTATAGCTTAGGTGATTCCAGAGGACAAATTCAGATGGTTCTGGAGGCAAGAATTAATTTTAGTAACAAATATGATATGCTCATCCATTCTATAGATGTTATTATTTCAAGGTGAGCATTCTAGCTGGAAAGAAGGCAGAAGGAAATAAATATATATATATATATATATATATATATATATATATATATATATATATATCCACCAAATGTTTTAAGACTTACAAAACTTTAAAAGGAAACACCATAGGAGGTTGGGTTATTGGTCAGCTCATACCACTTCAAAAATAAAGAGAAGACAGAGCATGAGTTAGTTTGGAGGAAGCTATACTGCTGCTAGTGGGTGGAGATAGTGCTAATGCTTGTAGATGGGAGTCAAGATGTGTGGGTGTGTCTTTTGCAGATAGAATGTGGCATTCTGGTTTAAGCAAGTATTGTTTCCAAAAAAAAAGACTAACCTCTTTAAAATGAAGTCAACCATCACTCTGCTGTTTGTATGTGTGGGGCTTGGGTGGGGGTGGCGGTGGTGGTAATGTTCAAATAGCATGAATTATGACAGTTGTGCTGCTCTCAGCTGAGAGCACAGCAGTCAGGAAACAAAGCAGACAAATATTTTATATATAATTTCAAAAAGGTAGAAACACATATTTTAAGATATCACATATGTACAGGGTATTTAGAAAAGGATGGAATGTAATAGCAGTAAGGAACATAATGTGTAAGGGTGAAACAATAAAAGAGAGGGAGATAAAACAGAAGTGAAAAGAAAAAGTGAGGTATTAAGAATAACATGGGGTGCAGGATGTTGTTGCTGACTGAGTAGCTCTTGCAGAACCAGTAACAATACCAGCAGTTCAAAAAGGACAGAAAAATAAGCAGGGGATAATGCTGAATATTGGCCTGCATGTGGTTACAGTAATACCAGCAATATGCTTATTGAAGAAAATGTGGATAAGTAGGATAGAGAAGGCGAAATGAGGACATTAATATCCCACTTCTTGGCCTCAGGGAAGACGGGGGAGGGGTAGAGTGGTCACTTGGCAAGACTCCAAAATTCTGCCAGAATCTTTGGCATGAGAAAATCTATATGCATTAGATGTGAAGTGCATCAGTACTTGTATTTCAGAAATGACTTTAATTACACAGTACATTTCAAGAGACACATAATGTCTGGTGGCTTTCAATGCTTATGGTCTATAATTAAGGACAGGCAAAACGATTCAGCCTACCAATGAAAAAAATGGTGCTTTGCAAAGATCTGCCAAGTCTTAAACCCCTAGTTACTCAAACATAAACCCTCAGTAGATGCAACCATCCAGACAATTCCTCTATGAGATGAAGTGTTCACTTGATAATAAATTTGTTTACTTGAGTCCTGACATGTGACCCTAGATGCCTGAACTGGCAAATACTTTAGCCTGAAAACTCCAGATTGACAGCAGCCTACATTTTAATAATCCTGCCTTTTTTAACTTGTTTGCATATGTGATGCCTTTCCGTGTAATTCCACTTGGCACCCATAGCACCATACAACAATCACAGCATTATTTGGAGCTGTTTTCCTTAATCTAGTGACTTACCAATGAATGATATACAACATCTGAAAGGGTAGATGGTGGGGAACAAAATGTTACTATGACTGCTTCTCTAGGATGCACTGCAGTGAAGTTATTAACCATTTTTTGGCACTTACAGTCATACTTGCATTAATATTTTTATAACTAAGTGAGCTGCATGCTTTGAGAGGCATAGTGTGAAATGTCATACTAGGATACAGAAAACTATACTGTCAATGTCATTGTATAATGGACTACAATTAAGTTTTTTAGTTCTTTGAGCAGCATTATTTAATATGTAATATTTCCACATTATCATTGTAGTGCATCTACCTCTCAACCTCTTTGCGCAAGAAATCTGGACAAAGCCTGACATACTGGGGGACAAAGGCCCAAAAATAGGGACACATTTTAAATATTGTCCTTAGAAACTTATAAAATTGCTATAGGCTTTAATCCTGAGATCATCCCACTAATTTATCAAAAAAAACAAAACAGTTTTTATGAGGAACAGACCAAGCTGGACATTCTGTGAAAAATGTGTACAGCTGAGAGATATGTAATGCATGGAACTCTGCAACTACACACCAAAAGCAGGAAAAAGACAAGCTTGTTACGCACCATCTTGATGTCAGAAAGGTATTTAACAATATTTTAGTAAACAACCTTAAGGACTGTTGAGATCACGTCTCATGCTCTGAATTGAGAACAGACAGTGTCAGCCAGCAAGAACAGCAGCAGAAGCTAAAACAGCTTTAAAAGCTGTCGGCTAACAGCTATTAAAGCCATTCATTCTTCAGAGGGATACTTTTTCTACCTGCTGTCTGTTTGACAGTGCTAAAGTGTTTTATTGGCTTTCAAAGACTTTGAAAGCTGTTAAAACAGTTCATGCTCCTACACTTTTTTTCTTTTTGTTGTCTTTAAGTCATAGTGCACGGAGCAGATAAAGCTCCATGCACTACAAAGAATTATGATCAGTTCTCACGTATCATAACCCTTTTTATGTGATCTTGTGATCAGCTCTCATGTATCATAACCCTTTGTATGTGATCTTGTGATCAGCTCTCACTTATCATAACCCTTTTTATGTGATCTTGACATGAATGCCAAGATTCACCTCTTCAGTTTCACTCTTAGGGTGAATTTATTGGCAATAACTTGGTATCTATGTCTGAAGTGCATAATAAGGTGTTTATAAATAGGGACTCAATCATAATCCCATGTAATATTGCCTTATCCAAATGGCATAAAAACATAAAAATTATTGCATGGTATCAGCTGAAATATTAGATTATCCTGAAGAAAACTGTCACTGACACTTGCCCTGTAAGTTGTCCATCTTCAAAGATTTATAGTTTTTTTTTACTGTAAATTATAGATATAAGTATCATAGTTCATACTTCTGTAAATATCCCAGAAAAGAACTCATTGACATTACATGGAAACTTACATCTAGCTGAACAAAGTGCTGGATCTAGTTTATATGGTTTCCAAGATACAAAGAGTTATTGTGAAAATGTAACAAGTAATAGAATTTGGGATTTTTTCCATAATAATTTATTACTGTATTAATGCAAAGTCTTGCTATGTATGTGTTGACTTTTATTTTGTAAAGAGTTTCTTACTGAATAACATTGATGTTTGTACTTTTAAATAGCATTTCTCGTCATGAGATATTTATACTTGTTTGGTCTTTGTTTTTAAAATTAATTTTAATAAAAACTTCCCAGGAATGTTAGGATATACATAGGCTGCTAGAGTTGTGAAAATGTATGTTGCTGACAACAATATGACTTTTTACAGAAAATGTGAAAAATTATTTGAGAACTGTGCAAGTTACTGAGCTACAAGGCTGCACTTGCAAAATCAAATACTATTTGCTGCAGAATGCAAACTCAAACTTTTTGCGATGCTACTACCAAAGTCTGGCAAGTATGTAGTTAGCACATTGACTAAAATTATAAATTGTTAACAAGCTGTCTGCTGTAGTACATGGTTTGATATTCTCAACATCCATTTGCCAACTGTGTGATTCTGAATGAGTCACAACTAGACAGAATTCCTTTGCTGAGTTTGAAAAAAGGTGAATGTGGAACCATGCTCTACCCCATTTAACAAATGCAAAATAAATAAATGTTAAATTTACTAATGTAGTCTCAATGTGTACCTCTCAGAAACATCTAGAACTGTGTAAATGAAGATGTTAACACAGGTATGTATACAACAGTGTTACAGGTAAGTCCTCTCAAAACAACATTTTTATGGTTATAGTCAGCAACAGTTGACAATGACATGTATATTTTTGTAACTGTATAGGGGCAGTATATTTGTAGAGATGTATAGATATTTTAAATGCTGGGTAGGTGAGGTGAGGTAACAGTATGTGATTTAAATACAAAATCAAGGGTTCTGACTACAACAGATAAGGTATGTAGCACAGCTGTTATTTTAACATATAGTGAGGTAGATGAGGACAAAGTTGAAGAGGTTATGGCAAACACTAGTGATCAGGTAATGCTTGAAATAGAAGTGTGTGTATATTCTGACTGATCAGGAAGACATTTAAGTTACGTTAAGTTTAAAATTTGTAAGTAATGCACATTATCTCTTTCAAACAGGTTTGAAGTGTGAGAAGAAGTGATCACTAATACATAGTGAGTTTGGTGACCACAGACACTAGTGTTTGACCTAAGTGAAAAAGGAACTTGATTGGGAACCAGTTTTTTTCTGTCCAAGGAGGATATTGTTTGAGCCTCTTACATTTCAATATCAGTGTTCAAGGTAACAAATTTAGTCTTTTTCTGACTGCTGGTCACGTTTCCTTTTTTTTTTTTTGAGTATAACAATAATGCTGTCTTTTTAGAAGCTAGTAAAATGACATTGAAGATCTTGATAGAGAGTCATGAAGATATTTAGTCGAAACATTAGCAGGCAGTTGTAGGCTATATTCCAAATGAGACATTCCAATATTTTTCTATTGCCACTGTTACTTCATGAAAGAAGACTTTTCATATTTTTCTAGCCAGTAGAGAATGCTAAATAGTTTGTATTTAAGGTGTTATATGTGAATGTCCATGGATAATGAGCGGTTAAGCCAGATGTAAAATATATAAGCTGTTTACATGTCCATATTTCAGGCAAAGGAGTTTGTTAAAGTCTGTTTTGGTGTCGCTTGATTCTTGGATCATATCTGAACATCACTGCTTTATTTGTAGCTAAGAATTACTATTACTGTTATCTTTTTTGGGAATAGGAGGTCTGAATGTTAAAATGACAGGTCAGTATTTTGAAGATGACTAGGTTGTCAGCAGACGAGACACTTAGAGTTTATAAAGTAGTAATTTTCACACTGGAAAATTGTGTTTTTTATTTGGTTGGCTAAATTAGAACCTTAGTTGAAGTAGTAACAAACTAAAGAATAAGCCTTTATCTGATGCATTCAGTATAAAATCTGTGAGTGCCCAGACAGAAGTAGTAGTGCTCTTACCAGAAATATTAGAAGTAGTAGTATTCAGACCAGTAATGCTATGACTAGTAGTACTGTGACCAGTAATGATAGAAGTAGTAGTACTCTTACCAGTAATAATAGAAGTAGTAGTATTCAGACCAGTAATGCTACGACTAGTAGTACTGTGACCAGTAATGATAGAAGTAGTAGTGCTCTTACTAGTAATAATAGAAGTAGTAGTATTCAGACCAGTAATGCTACGACTAGTAGTACTGTGACCAGTAAGGATAGAAGTAGTAGTGCTCTTACCAGTAATAATAGAAGTAGTAGTATTCAGACCAGTAATGCTATGACTAGTAGTACTGTGACCAGTAATGATAGAAGTAGTAGTACTCTTACCAGTAATAACAGAAGTAGTAGTACTGTGACCAGTAACGATATAAGTAGTAGTACTCTTACCAGTAATAACAGAAGTAGTAGTACTGTGACCAGTAACGATAGAAGTAGTAGTACTCTTACCAGTAATAACAGAAGCAGTAGTATTCAGACCAGTAATGCTACGACTAGTAGTACTGTGACCAGTAACGATAGAAGTACTAGTGCTCTTACCAGTAATAATAGAAGTAGTAGTATTCAGACCAGTAATGCTATGACTAGTAGTACTGTGACCAGTAACGATAGAAGTAGTAGTACTCTTACCAATAATAAAAGAAGTAATAGTACTGTGACCAGTAACGATATAAGTAGTAGTACTCTTACCAGTAATAACAGAAGTAGTAGCACTGTGACCAGTAATGATAGAAGTAGTAGTACTCTTACCAGTAATAACAAAAGTAGTACTGCGACCAGTAAAGATAGACGTAGTAATACTTTTACCAGTAATAACAGAAGTAGTAATACTGTGACCAGTATTGATAGAAGCAATAGCACTCTGACCAATAATAACTGAAATAGTAGTACTCTGATCAGTAATGATGGAAGTAGTAGTATTCTGACCAGTAATAACAGAAGTAATAGTACTGTGACAGGTGGAGCTGCACTAGTGTATAGTAAAACAGTTGTACTTATCCTTGTATTCAGTAGGTTGCAGACAGATCAGCATATATAATATCTCAAACCTGACAGTGTAGGACTAGGATTACTGAAGTATGAAGGAGTAGTGGGGTTATAGCTTTTTGGTAAAGGGATACTAATACCGATTTCCAAGTTGTAGGTGTAACACTATGACAGATACATTACAGATATGATATAGGGGTGTTTAGCAAACTTTAGAGTGCAATAAGCCAAGGGCACTTATCATGACAACCTGCCTACCATTACTGCCTAAGGCATCTAGTGGCACAGTTATATATTTTTACAGTATTTAAAAAAACAGGAAAGAAAAATATAACTTGTAATTGGTGAGGAATAAGTAAGTAAGGTAGCAAATAAAGATTTGTAAAGTAGGTTTTAAAGTCTTCTGGATATAAAATTGATACACTAGTTATGATGAAGTGAGAGGTTTGCATAAGTCAAGTTTGAACATGCTAGATAGTTTACTTCATTCCAAACATCTTTTGGGTTGTTATAAAGTTTTGCTTGTCTTTGCGTGTAAAAAGTAATGCCGACCTCCCAGTGTTTTTTGGCTTCCTTTCTTAAGATCCTGAATAATTCTGTAATTTCTTTTAGACCATTCCCATTTTGAGAGGCCTCATCCCTTAGGCAGAAATCATTTTATTTCTTAAGTTTAGTAGTAGTATTGTTTAGTGGATTTATATTTCCTAGTGGTAACTGGAAAATGTTTGATTTGTTTTATCAAAAGAGTGTTGGTGAGAACAATTTTCTGTGGATGAACCTTTTAGGATTGTATACTACTCAATTTGCTGAAGTTCAGAGAGATGAATATTGCATCTTTTAATGGAATGAACTTGAAAGATTAGAGTCCAGCTGGATATATTGATGACTATTAGATGCTTCATTGATCATTTCTCATCAATAGGTTGAGAGGGAATGATTGCCAAAGAGGAATTTGGGGCAAGTAAGGACAGGTCTTCATCTAGTTAATGAAAATTTAAGTCAGGGATTATGCCAGAGATGTCACAGAAATTGCAGATAAAAGATTAACTTTGAAGTCAACCAATAGGAAGATATTTTTCTCTGAAAGATATAAAATTGCAAGCTTGTTACAACATTATGATATATATACCAATAGTAATGGGTTAGATATAGTATTAGTATGAATGAGAAGCTCAGCAGTAAGCCATTCAGTGTTTAGTAATCTGTTTTAGATTAAATGACTATTTAAAAACACTACAAATCATCAATAAATAAAAGTAATGTGTCACTGCCATTGCCATGACCAGCGTAGTCTTCTTAAGAAATCTGTAGCCTGGGAAGAAACAGTGAAAGTTTCAGTTTTTGTGTTTTTATCCAGATTTAGTTGTGGTTAAGAGTTCAGGTTTACGTTTAGAGAATCATGACTGAAAATGTATTGTTTATTGTACAAGTTGAATATACTGATTATGGCAAATATAGAGTGTGGCTAAGTAGATTTGTTAGAACCTGGGTTAAATTCAATGCCTGCAGAGAATATTGGCTGGAAATAGAGTAGCAAAGGCATAATGTCATAAAAAGTAAGGCTGAAAGTATGTTGCCTTTTCAAGAGATAAAAGAAATGAAAGAGATATTTTGCTTGTTAATTTATTGCATGTTGGAAAGAATAGACTGGCATGGAGTCAAACTGCATAAAATAAAATTATGGTTCAGCAGGTACACTTTGTAGATTTTTTTATAGGGTATAAATGGCACTGTCAGTGGAAAGTAGATTTGCAATGAATGTGAGGAAAACAAGGACCATATCAGACATACAGAACAAAAGTTTGTGGTCTTTAGCTCATCTTGGTAAATGGAGGCAGTTTTACCTTTTCTCTCACCTACTGTTTAGTTATGTTCACTACTGAAAAGCTGTCTGAGTTTATATCGTTAAGAACTCTTACACATAGCCATGACTGTTGAAACCAGGTTTGGAAAAAAAATCACTTGAAAAATGATAAACTACAGCTTTCCTTACTGTATATGGCAACATTTTGTTAAACTGTTGTCATACTTTGTTAGATGTACTTGAAAATGTAAACAGTTTAAGTAATTTTAGTAAGAACTATAATGTTACAAATCATTTAAAGATTACATATTTTGTGAGGACAGCAAGATGAAAACTGTGGACAAACTATGGGTGTGATTTTTTTATAGTGAATTTAATATTCTGATGGAATATCTGGACTTAAGGGAACAACATTTGTCATACCAGTATTGGTAAAAAAAAAAAGCCTTAGAACAAGCTAATGAGACACACTGAGGCATCGCAAGAACAAACACTTTACTTAGAACGCTATTATGATTTCTTGATATATAGAGAGACTCAGAGAGGCCATGTTAAACAATTGTTTGACTTACCAAGCCACTGTGCCTGTTAGTGTTGATAACACAACCATCGACCAAAATAAATGCGGATTTCTATCAGCCCTTAACAGTAGAATAATATAGTCTAATATTAAAAAAAAAGATTCCACCAGATGTCTAGTAATATAGCCTGTTTAATCTACTTCAGACATTTTTTTTAAATCCCATATTGGACTGAATGTTCTCACTGTATGACATTTTTCAAATATGCTCATTACAAATTATAAACTCTTTTCAGTTGTGAAGAGTTTTCTGATTTTGCCTTGTGCCTAAGTTTTAAATATAGTGAGTCATACCATGATTACAATCACAAACAAATGGCTTGGAAAGAAGATCTGTAAATACCTTACTACAGTACTAAAAATGATTTTCACTCAGTCCCAACATCCACCATTAAAAAATGTCTTGTCAAAGTAAAACCCACAAACATAGCTGCAAATAATTTACGGACAGCGTACATAAACATGGTAGCTGGCACTGTAGCTTACCCTATCTCCATTCTGATAAACAGATCAATCAAAGAAAACTATGTCTCCACTCTATGGAAAAAATGTCTTTCATAATACCCATTCACAAAGGTAGAGCTTCCACAGACTTTGCCAACTACTGACCTATAGCAGTCTTATCCTCACTGCCTAAAATCGTCAAAAAATGTATCCACTCACAAATTATAAAATATCTTGCTGATAACCTTATTTCAAATACTCAGCTTGATTTTTCACCAAAACACAGTACAACAATGGCCCTACATAATTTCACCAATACAATTAACAATGAAATAAACAAACAGAACATAGTTTCATCAATCTGTCTCACACAAACAAATTCTCATTGAGCTCTCCTCCATTCATTAATCCCATTCTGCTATATCCTGGTCCTACAGCTATCTATCAAAATGACAACAAGTCGAAAAGTGGCAGCATGATCTCTCAACCTATCTACCTACCTGTCTCTGTTGGTGTCCCCCAAGGATCAATCTTAGGCCCCCTCCTGTTTAATATCATCACTAATAATCATAAAGCCACCAAGACTGCTACAACAGTTCAATTGACAGATGACTCCACCCTTATCTACTCAGCAAGCATCCTTTCTAAAATCCACATTATCACACAAGAATCATTGTCAGCCATTGAAGCCTGGTTGCAAAACTCTAATCTCCTTCTCAACCACCCCTCCCCCACAAAAAAACAAATTAATGTCATTCACTCCCAAACATTCCTTTGAATTAAAAGACATTCCATATTATTTACTGACTGATACATTGGTGCATGGTGCAAAGCCAACTGCTACATCTAAACCACCCCACATTTATGAAGATTCACTTCCACTGGACAGTAAGTGACTCCAAAGCTTTCTTGAGCATAGTGAGCAGCTTCACTGTTGCTACCAATAACACCACCACTGTGGAATTAGTATTGTACTACAGACTACTTGGTGTGACAATAGATGAAAATATGAAGTTTGACTATCACATAATCTGAACCATAAAAAACCTCATCAGAAACTTGGTTTCCTGTGTAGGTCCAAGGCATATCTCAGCAAAAAGCAAGGAACGCCATAACATCATCATAAATACTTCCCTTACTACGGTATGCAGACCATGTCCTAAATAATTTTAATACCTCTCTAAAAGCAAAATTAAAACTGTGCTACGATAAAATTGCTAAATTTGCTGTCAGTCAGCTTTCTTACTCCCATCACTATGTAGTCCCCCAAAAAACTGAACTGGCTGGAACTTCCATACTGCACATCCTACTCATAAATACTCACTACACATACTCTAATTTATAAACCTGATAACTATCCTGCCTTACAGCACATCCTACAACACTACTTACCATCTAGAGACCTCCACTCTACCAACTCTCTTCTCTTACTTATTTAAATCAAATATCTGTATTCAATTTATACTTAGAACCATTATTTTTACATATTAAGCAAAATACATATCATAATGCCCCAATAATATACAGTATTAAAATGTCCATGGCTGCTTTTGCTGATGACCTTAATATTTACTGTACGATGCCTGTTTCAGATGCCAAGAAAATACTAAAAGCAGTGGAAGAATTTGCAGAAATATCTAATTACAAAATAAATTAAAAAAAAAAAAACAATTTATTTCCTTTAAAAACGCCTAAACCCTATTTGCTTTTACCATTGGTAGGTCAGTTAAAATCCGAAGAAAAAATAAAATATTTGGGTATTGTTTTTTCCACAGATAATAGAGATTTCTATGTGAATAATGTTAAGCTGATTTGGGATCATATATTGTCTGATTTAAAAAGATGGAATAATCTGAAATTACCAACAATGGCAAAGGTTTCAATCATTAAAATTAATGTTCTCCCCAGAATATTATATATTTTTTGAGCTACTCAAGTCTCAATTTCTAAGAAATTCTTTAAACAAATTCATACGGAATTAGCTAGATTTGTATGGGAGCCTAGAAAAACTAGAATATCTTATGACAAATTGATGACTCCGAAAAATAAGGGAGGTTTAGACTTACCTAATTTTGAATTATATTATTTAATAATAAACTCTAATAGAATTTTAAGAGTGTTTTTTTTTTCTCAAAAAATTTTTTTATTAATTATATGAATAGCAAGACAATTAAAAGATTATACATAACAAGAAGGCATAAATGAACATATAACAATTCATCTAGTGATAACAACCTTCATGAGATTTTGATAAGTTATTTAGAAATAAAACATACACCATATGTACACTATATACAAGTTAGGCAACCTGAGAGAAAAAAAAATAAATATTTAACATTAACTATTTAATATGTTTAGAACCTTTTCTAACACAACCTTTCTAATAGCTTTTTTTTTGGACTTCCACCTAAGTATCTTTGAGCATCAATAAATTTAAAAGCCATTTTCTGGAAAGTAACCCATTTTAATTTAGAACGATCAATCCAATTTTGTATTATATAAAGTTTTAGTAATGAGCAAATAAAAATGATAACATGAATATCAACTTTTGAAAGATGAATCAATGGAATATGTAGAATAGCAAATTCCCACGTCAACGTGGATTTTTGATATCCCATTTTCTGCAGTCTGACTTTCAAAGATGTCCACAATCTGTGAGAAAAATGACAATACCATAGAATATGAAGGAGGTCTGCTTGGGGATGAGAACAGCATGAACACGAAGGGGACTTATTTGGGTTAAATTTGTTTAATTTGATTGGGGTAAAGTAGGCATCATTATTAATCATTAATTGTGTGTATGCTAATTTTTTTTAAAAGGGTTAAATTCCTTAGTGTGTCTAATAGCCAGGACTTTCTGAGATTCTGACAATTGGGAATTATAATTCAACCAAACATTAGATAAAATACAGTTGTGGTCCATCATTAAAGAATTAATTAATTTATATGAGTTTGAGAGCATTTTATCAGATGATGAAAGTATTTTGATAATCGTGTTAAGGTTTTTCAATTGTGAGTCTATGGGGACCAGAGATACAAATTTGTTTTTAATTATTGCTCTTAGTTGTGTAAGAATTGGTGAGTAATTCCAGTTTACTTTCAATAACTTACGCCAGTCAGATAAAGGCAAGTCAAGATATTTCAAAACATCTCCTACTTTTAGATTTTTAATTAAAGGATAGTTTGTTAAGTTCAAAAGTTTATTGTCCAATAATATATTTGGGTTTAGATGAATTGGCTGAACATGGTGCAAGATCTTTTCTAGTTTACACATTTTGAGTAAGGTTTGGAAATCTCTAATCTTTTGTTTAAATACTGTAGATATATTTTTAATAAATAAACTATCCAGAGAGATAAAGGGAATAGCTTCAGGATTTAAATTATTAGAAATGACATAATTATACCATAATTTTATCCATAAAGAGTGATTTGGATAAGAAGTGTTATTGAATTTAGAGATAGTAAGAAGTTTATTGGATGAGACAATCAAATAATAGAGATAAAGATTAGGTAAACCCAAACCTCCCTTGTCCTTCGAAAATGCCAATCTAGAATAGGAAATTCTAACAGATTTAGGGAACCATATGAATTTTGCCAAAGCTTTATTTACAGACTCAAAAAATTTTTGAAATTATCTGATCAGATGATGAGAATTGGTAAAGAAATTTAGGCAGAATATTCATTTTAATAATGGCCACCCTTGAAAGAAATGAAAGGTTTAGATGCTTCCATCTGTCCATATCAGACAATATAGAGTTCCATAATTTATTAATATTATTTTGAAAGGAAGATTTATTATTATGTTCTAAATTGATTCCTAAATATTTTATATTATAAGTAAAATGAAAATGATCGCCTGGAAACAAAAAGATTTGTGTGCTAAATGATTTAAGGGAAAAATATGAGTTTTTGTAGAATTTAAAAGATAGTTGGAAACCAAAGAAAAATAATCAATAGAATTCATTATTCTGTAATCAGATAATGGAGTTTGAAAGTAGATTACTAAATCATCCATAAAAGCAGAGAAATGAATATTAGTATTAAGAATTCTAGGGATGTTATGAAAAGTATTTTGAGTAATAAACAATAGCAAAGGTTCTAAGTAAATGTTGAAAAGAAAAGGGGACAATGGACAACCCTGTCTTGTTCCTTTAGTGATCTTTATCGAGCAGAAAATTGACCATTAATGTATAGTCTAGTAAACATATTCTTGTATAAAACTTTTAAAAATTTATAAAGAATAAGGGAATATTAAAACATAACATAGTTTGAAATAGAAAGTTCCAACATACTCTGTCAAAGGCATTTGATGCATCTATAATCAAAGCATATATAGGGTTTGGATTTTTCTTAATGAGATGAAGTATAGTCTCTAAAGATAGAGTATTATCCCAAGCATGTCTCTGAGACATAAAACCTGATTGATCTGACGAGATAATTGAGGGTAAAATCCGTTTCAATCTGTTAGCCAGAATAGATGACAGAATCTTAATATCCACGTTAATTAAAGAAATGGGTCTATAATTTACCGGGTCAGATTTATCTTTATTATTTTTTAGAATTAGAATGGTTTTGGATGTGTTCCAATGAATATCTGAGATATCATTAACTCTTATATGATTGTAAACTTTAAATAGAAAGGGAAGAACTACCAATTTGAAAGTTTTGAAAAATTCTGGAGTAAAACCATCAGGTCCCGGAGATTTACCCAATTTAAGATTATCTATTGAATCCGAGATTTCTTGTACCGATATAGGGGTAGAAAGTAGTTTTTGATGATTATCATTAAGTTTAGGGAACTGCAAAGAGTCTAAAAAGAGTTTTGAGTGATTATCTTTAACAGAATTAGAAGAACCTGAATATAACTCAGTGTAAAGAGAGGTGTAAAAGTTGAATAATCTCTTCATCAGTATTATATAATCTGTTATTATAAGATAAAGATGTAATATTTGGATTTCTGAAGTTAACTTTAATAATTCTCGCTAACAATTTAGATGGAACCTGGGCCCACTCTGAATATGAAGCAAGTAGCTTTTGTTCAGCTAAGGAGAGGTTATTTTGGTGAAGCAGAATTAAATCTTTCTGACAATCAAAAATTTGTTTTTCTAAAGTAGCATCATAGTTCAGACTAAGATGATTTTCCAACGAAGAAATTCTTGATTTTAAGAATTCCTCTTTCTTAAAGTATTGTTTTTGAAAAAGCAGCTTTACTAATAAATAAACCTCTTAATCTTGCTTTACATGCAGCCCATTGTATGTCATAAGGAATGTCTGATGATTCAAGACTATTCACCTTTTCATTTAGGATTTCTGAAGCTTGTTTGCAAATATCTTCATTTGACAATAAGTTATTATTTAAGGTCCACTTATTAAACATAGTTTTATTTTTGATATTGGGTTTTATGTTCAATTTTAGTGAAATTCTTGAGTGATCCGAAAAGAATCTGGGTTCTGTAGTAAAGTCCACAATATATTTTTAAATATAATCTGAAATTAGAAAGAAGTCTAATCTGGACCACGAATGATAGCACTTAGAATAATAAGTATATATATCATTCTTGTTTATATTTTTAACAGTGCGGAGGGGATCTATTAAATTATATTCTGTCATCAAATAATTTATAGCCAGAGTAGATTGAAGATTATAGGTGACAGTGGAGCGGGAACGATCAATTACAGGGTTTATAACTGCATTCCAGTCACCACCCACTATAATATGATGATCCTTATAGGATGCAAGAATATTGTAAATTTTTAAAATGAACAACTGTTGTGAATTACATGGGCCATATAGATTTAAACTTAATAAGGGTTTGTCCAAACCAGCAATAGAAGTGGTAAATAAGCACCACCTCCCCTCATCATCAAATTTCTCATCAATAATATTCCCAATGAATTTTTGTTTAATGATTATAGCTACACCTCTGGAGTTAGATGAGTCACCTGAAGCTATAATCTTTTTGATCCATTTTTTTTAACTCTTTATTCCAATCAATACGTGAAATAAGGGTCTTTTGAATAAAACAAATGTTAGCCTGTGATTTAAAGATCATATGAAATAATAGTGACTTTTTCGCTTTATCTTGAATGCCTCTAACATTCCAAGAATCTAAAATTATGTCAACAGGCATATTCTACAAGTATAATCATTATTGATGCTATAAAAGTGAACTCAAGGTGCAAATCCAACACAACATTAAAAAGAAGAAGAAAAAAAATAAAAGAAAAAACAGTCTTTAAGTATTCAAGCAAGTCATTAAATAACATTTGTTGAAAAAAAGAAAAAAGGTTTTTTAAGAACCATGAAATGTATAATAATAACCTTTATCCTAACCCTAGTGCCTACCCACCAATCCCCCTGTGATAAAGGAAGAGCAGAAGAACATGAAAAAAACATTGTAATTATAGATGATAATAACCTCAAGTTAGAATACAAATTACTCAAAGGAAGCCTAACATAACATAAAGTCCGAGTAATACTACTAAAAATATATACAAAATTAACTAATTTCAAGACGTCCAACATGCTTAATCCCTACTTCTAATACTAATCTAAAGCTCCTATCCTTAAATTGAAATTTATAGTGATTAAATGTATTTCCTCAAGTATTTCAAGAGAAAGAGAAACAAGTAAATAATAAATAAATCACACTCTGCTTAACTAGAACACTCTATCATAAGAAGTAATACAATTAAAACTGAAAGATATGTAAGATAACATATATAAGTATAACAAAACCAACTGGTAACATTATAATATAAGTAAATAAGCATAGCATTACTGAACTAAAGATAATAGTCATGCACTATCTACTGAACCTTCTTTAGTACTTTAGTGATAATTTCATTAATCAACATGACCATTAGTATGATAAAAGCACTAATACCTGTAGAATGAGTATTTAGTTATAGTTCAAATAAAGCAAAAAACAACTACCAAGCAACCATATCTCAAAATGAAAAACAATTCAGTCTGGAGATGCATCTATTAACTAGATAATAATAGTACAGGAACTATTCAAAATGAAATATTATAAGCTGTAAGGTTTTAACACTAGTCAATATACATGAATAAAGTATAATTATATTATTAAATAGTAACTTAAACAGCATCATATATATTGGACTGAAAGTACAACAATGTGCATACATATAATTTTAAATCTACTTTTTGAATATTTTACTAATGACTCTGTTAGGTTATGTAGCCATACTATTCTTCTAAGCCATAGATGTAACATAGCAAAACAGCATGAAAAGACAAGGCTTTTAAAGTAAACATTTTGAACATCTAATTAAAACAGAAACAAGCAAGCTAAATGCAGTAAATCTAAGGGCTTAAATATATACATGTAGATTCAGCTAATCATATTAAAGATAGTTATTTCAAACCTTTCAAATAAGTAAAGGCTTTCTTAAACATAAACTACTAATCATAAATATCACATCCAGCCTCTGAGAAGAGAGAGAGCAGAGAATAGAAAGAACATGAAACTTTCATATGAACAGGTATACTTTGTAACATTTGTCAAATTAAACACTTCAGTATAATATAAAATATTGTATGAAAAAATATTCTGAATAGAAAAATATGTTCATTTCTTTACACATCCTTTAGAATTTTAATATATAAAACTAACCTGTTCATTTGTTTCCAGAAACATTTTCACTCTGCTTTATGAAAGTAGCAGCTTGCTTTGAAGTCATGCAGACACACTAAAAGTCACTGAATATATTATGTGACATGAATCTGTTTAAATTTAAAAAGCAACCTTCATTTATGAAGAGAAAACACTTTAAATAATAGCCAGATCTATTAAAAAGTTAGTGCTATTGAATACTTGTTGAAAACAAGCAGACTTGTGTATTTGAAACTGTCCTTCTTTCCTCACAAATGATGACATCACCATCCATCTCAGACAAACTGTAGTGTGCGCATGTTCATGCAGAGCATCAGCTGGAACTCTGAGGGGAAGATTTTCTTGCTAGAATGTTGAGATGGAATGTTTTTCCCTCCAAAAATCATTTAGCTTACACAGAAGGCTGTAACTCCAAAGCTTGTAGTAAAATTAACATATTATCTATTTACACAGCAAGCATATGTGAGAGAAAGAGAAAAAAGTAAATACAGGAATTTAAATGCTTCTATTAATCCACACAAATCTAACAAGCATATATCCTGTCACTGCACACTGTCACACCAAATCCATCATGTGTAAATTACATGACAAGTTCTTAAGGTAATATAATTATGTCACACCAGAATTACAAATCATGTAACACAAATACTGTCAGATTAAAGAAAAGAAAAGATCAAACCTTATTGTAGTTCTTTAACAGTAGAATATTAAGATACAGTGTCAGGAAGCTTTTTAAATGTTTTAAGAAAAATGTCTTTTGCATCTTTAGGATCTGAACATACAAATCTTTTGTCATTAGCTGTGAAAGACAAGGTATAAGGATATGCCATTCAAATCTAATCCCTCTTTTATCTAGTCAGCACATTAGGGGTCTAGTTTTTGTCTATTTAATTTGATCTGTGCAGGAAGATCTTGGGAAAATGATAGTTTGTGAGACTTCCATATGAATTGTTTCTTTGTTTTAGCAGTTTCTAGGATCTGGAAAGTGTCTTGAAAGTTTAGTAACTTAGTATAAATTAACCTTGGTGTGGAAGAATCTTGCTTTGTACGCAGTGCTCTGTGTGCTCTCTCTACAGTTATAGATTTTGAAGAAGCTTCACAATTTAACAGTGTTTCAAAGATATTTTTAGTCACAGATAACAAGTTTTTATTGTCATAAGATTCAGGTAAACCACGAATAATGATGTTATTTCTTCACTCCTGGCTTCCAGATCCAATATTTTAGCTTGTAAATCTGAAACAGTTTTATCTCTAGATTTAAAGTCACTTTCCAATAAGTCTGTTTTAACCTCCAAAGCTAAGATTTTATTTTCAATAGTAACAATACTATCGTTTATTTGCTTTAAAGATTTACTAAAGTCTGCAAACTGTTCTGAAAAGTTTTGTATAGCACTTTGGATTGGTTTTAATGCTATTTTTAGTTCTTCTAAAAGGAAATTTGAGCCATTTAAATCTTTATTACTTACATTAAAAGTTTCTGTAGGTTGTCTAGATGATTTCAGTCTTTTGAACCTGAATCTTTTCAGGAGAGAGCATTGAAGTATATTTGGCCTTTGTAGGCTGAGTCTCCATGGAGTCAGATTTTGTAGCCATGCCCAGAAATGGAATGCAGTTAACAGGATACCAGGAACCAGGAACAGACTGGAGCAGTAGGAGTCCCAGCAGCAGAGAGACCAAGAATGTTCTGAGGTAAAATAAATCCCAGGATAATAATTCCAGAAGAAAAAATAATCCAAATGCGTAGAAAAAGATTTATAAAATCTTTTAGTATAAAAATTTGAGGAAAAAGGTTGATGTAAAGTTGTAAAAAAAACCAAAAGTTAAATAGCTGTGAGGAGCTCAGAGAGTAAGGACTAGACTAGTCGGCAGCCATCTTGGAATCAAGAGTGGTTAATTTTGACATATCCAGTAGTAAATGGTCACCTAAGTGGTTGATTCTGAATTATAAACATGCTGTTAGGTTGGGTATTAACTCTAAGGCATTACCTTTTTTAAATAAAGATACCTTTAAATTATATGCTTTGATGGACCATATTAGATTATATATAATATCGTTACAAAACCTGTTTAAATCATTAAATCTCTTGCAATATATGATGACTTTCCAACCCTTTCACAAGAATCCGAATTTGAAAATCGGTAATCAATTGATAGATCTTAAAGAATTTCCACTTATAGTTGATTTAACTGTACTTGATCTATATCCTTATCTTGGTATCTCAATACATGACACGTTAAAAGAGATGAGCCTTCCTAACTCTTATTTAATTATAATGAGACAATTAAAGGATCTTTCCATAAGTTATTTTAGTAATTTCAAAATTAAGGAAGAAGATTTAACTAATTGTTCAAATCTATGGCAAACTCTTATGCAGGACTCTAAATATATAACGTCTTCATATAATCTGGTAAAAGATGTGAAATATAAAAACCAAATACTCTTATCAAAATACTGGAAGGATAAAATATTACTGATTGATGATAATAAAATATTAAAAGCAATTAACCTAACCTTAAAATCAGTATCTCTTCAAAAGTTATTATTTACTCAGCTGATGATATTTAACAATGCGTATTACACTCATCTCAGTCTGCATAAATTCAACTCCAAAAATTCACCTAAATGTCCATATTGTATTGATCAAACGGCTGACCTTTTACACATGTTCTGGAGCTGTAAATGTATATTTAAACTTTGGAACTCTTTAAAAATTCAATTACAAAAAATGGGTTATCAACATTCCACACTTTCCTGGGAGTTTATGATTCTTCATATCCCTCCAAACAACTTGGACAGATCCCAAATGATCACACTTATAAATATTTTCTTGTTAATGAAGCTTTATATAGCTACAAATTGGCTGAATCCATCTCAGACTTCATGGGAAATTTTTAAAAGTGTAGCGATAAAACATATTCTAGCACATGAATTATTAATCAAAGATCATAAGAAAAATATAAATAATCCGAAAATATGGGAGCAAATCTTTAATATTGTGTTGGCTTAATGTTCTAAATCCAGTTATCCCCTGGAAGGACATACTTAATTTGGAAGTCAGTATTGATAAGCCTGTATATTGATACTATATCTTTTAATACTCTTTCTTAGAATTTTATTTCAATGTATAATGATCTTATTTAACTGTTGGAAACATTCATGTATATAATGTATATATATTGTAGTATTGTATTAACAATTGGAAAAATAATAAAGATTTATTATTGAAAAAAAAATCAAATATCTGTGTAGGGGACTCTCTATACTCTAATTACATTACCAAACTTTGGAACTCCACCTCTCTCCAACTAAAAGTAAAGCAAGTGGAAAGCTACTTGAATAGGATTTCCTGACCTAGAAACTTATGCTCTAGCCTCATCATAAAATGGTAGCTTTGTGGTTAAAGTCTGATTATTTAACCATTTGAAAAACAACTTCATAAAACTATTTGGTTAAATAAAGAAAAAAATACTACTATACAGCATCTGTAAATCTTGAATGATAATAGTAGTAATTGGCTGTTAAGCAACTATTTATTTAAAACAACAATAATCCAATAGATTTTATTTACATAAATAACATATTAAAACTTTTACAACTTTAAAAAACATTATATCAGTATTCAGAGATGAAATCCCACACATTATTCCCTATAGCATTTACACCAGAATGTATAGTCTGAACTTCCAAAAATGCTAAACTTAAAAAATAGAGATTTGATCTTATGGAATCAAATGTTACAAGAGAATAAAGTGCTTAACACAGACTACTAAATGGATAAATCTGATTTTGAAATGGAAAATTGGCTTATAGTACAAATCAGTTCAGAGTTCTTAATCTTTATACTTAGTATCATATATAATTAAAACATACTATCCATCCATTCCTGATTTTCTAAACAATGGAAACATTACATACTTCACACAAATGAGTGATTAATCTTTAACTATGATAGAAAAAATGTTTTTATAAAAAAACGAACAAGCACAGGAATCTGTCTAGTTCCAACCTCACCACCAAGAGTGTTGAGGAAAAAATAAAACACCAGAGAAACTAGTGGTCTTAAAACTTCATTGATGAGCTCAGTCACAATAATTTCAAAAAAATAATGAAATGCAAGTAGTACTCCAAAACAACAAGCCTCACAATAATTTCCAAAAATCATGAAACCCAGGTAGTGTTCCTAAGCAACATGCATATCCTCAAAAACCTATATCATCTTTATCTTAGAGATTATTATCTTGAAAAATACTACATTAATCATTTATCATTCTACACAAAAATTGTAGGTTGTTGGAAAGCATACTGGCAGCATATGGTATTTAATTGCAAAGCTCTACAACCTTTATGAAAAAAAAATGAGTGCTCACCACAAACATTGTAGACTAATAAATTTATATTAGACAGGAAAAAAAAACACTGGAGGCACCACAACTGGTTAAAACTTTATTTAACACACAGATAAGTGCTTTTGAACATTAGCTCTTCATCAGATCTAAAAAAACAGTTAAAATCAACCATATTTAAACAAATAGCAACCAATTAGAATCAATAGCAGAACCTACACCCCTTCAATAAGGTTTTTAAAGGCCTACATGCATTTTACCCAGGTGTATGGTTAGCTTGCAATTCAGCTATCCATCTTAACTCAGCCAATTCAGTACTGTGTGCAATGTCACCCCCCCCCTTATACTCACTTGTTGAATGTATAACACCATAAACTGAAATCTATGCTCTTTATTTATTTCAGTAGGCTGATATAGAGCATTACTTCTCAAACATAATTTGATGTCACTCATATGTTGCAATATAAATTATTTTAACATTCTGTTAGTCTTCCCAACATGGAATGCTTGGCATGATATGCACTCAGCTAAATAAACCACATTTTTAGTTCTGCAGTCTGCATGTAATCTAGATATATACTCCCTACTTGACACAGGGTGTACAAAGATGTTATTTTCTTTAATATATTGACACTCCTTGCATTTCTTACATTTAAAAGTTCCCAACTTCTTCCTATGTGTTGTGGACTTGTTGGGAAGTATGTTCTTACATAAAATCTGCTTCAGATTTTGGCTGTTAGTATAAGCAAATCTGGGGTGGGGACCTACTAGTGCTTTCAGCTTGTCGTCAGTATGTAAAATCCTTCATTTCTTTTTTATCACCTGGGATATGGCATCAATATTAATTATAGTGTAAATTTATTCACACAAACAGGGTATTTCTTAGCTTCTGTTCATTAACATTAGTCCCATTGTCAGAACTACCCATCTTACATTCAAACCATGGCTTGTCTCTATTACTTCAGTTTTTTGTCCTAGCTATTGTTCTCTTAACTCTTTGTGTTGGATAGCCACGACTAGCAAACATATGCTGCATGTTATCTAACTCACTATCATATATATATATATATATATATATATATATATATATATATATATATATATATATACTGTCTTCGGTGCATAGTCTAGAAATTCTTAGCCCCCGCCCACTCATTACATTATTAAAAATGTGCCTTGGGTGCATACTGTCACACATTAACATGTTATTTCTACAACTTTTCCTATACACTCTGGTTTATGGTGTGCCAGTCAAATCTTTGTAAATCTTCACATCTAAAGTATCTGGAGCATTTCTCTCCGGGCCTCCGCTGAAAACAGGCTCTGTGGAACCTAGTCGGACTTTCCCGGTCAACAAATGATAAATAAATAAAATAAATAAATAAAAAATAAAATCTAAAAAAATCTATTGATTTAGCAGAATAGCTCACAATAAAACATGGGAAATCTGTTGTGTTTTCCAAGTATCTAACAAACAACAATAATTATTCAGTTGTACTAATCCATAAAATAAACATGTCATCCACAAAATGGTGGTATATTTTCAAACTCGCCTTCCATAGAGAAATACTAGATAAAACATGGGTAGCCTCCCAGTGTGCTAACACCAAGTTAGCATATGTGTTGGCACAGGGGGTACCCATAGCTACACCATCTCTCTGCCAATAATAAGAAAACAACAGCTTTGTATACCCTGTGTCAGGTAGGGAGTATATATCCAGATTACATGCAGACTGCAGAACTAAAAATGTGATGCATTTAGCTGAGTGCATATCAAGCCCAGCATTCTATGTTGGGAAGACTAACAGAATGTTAAAATAACATTTATTGCAACATATGAGTGACATCAGATTATGTTTGAGAAGTAATGCTCTATATCAACATATTGAAATAAATAAAGAGCATAGATTTCAGTTTATGGTGTTATACATTCAACAAGTGAGTATGGGGGTGAAGACATTGTACACAGTACTGAATTAGCTGAGTTAAGATGGATAGCTGAACTGCAAGCTAACCATACACCTGGGTTAAATGCCTGCATGCCTTTAAAACCTTTATTGAAGGAGCATAGGTTCTGCTATTGAGTCTAATTGGTTGCTATTTGTTTAAATATGGTTGATTTTAACTGTTTTTTAGATCTGATGAAGAGCTAATGCTCGAAAGTGCTTATCTGTGTGTTAAATAAAGTTTTAACTGGTCATGGTGGCTCCAGTGGGTTTTCTTTTTATCCTGTCTGGTATATTTTATCACTATGGACTTTTACTTCTTCCTTGGCTGCTTTGGATTTTTAATTTTAATAAATTTATAGTAATTGGATTTTTGGTGCCATTTAATGCTCCATTTCCTGGTGTATGTACCCAATTCTCAATTTTCACTTCTCTGGAGCTTGTTAACAATGGCCTTAAAAGTAACTACAAAGTATTGGAAAAATGAGGTTACACCTTCATTAACATAATTTATAAATACCATCACAGTTATAAGTCATAAAGAAATGTCTACTATTAAACAAAAAACAAAATAACCAAGTAATATGATTTTCTAGATAAAACTGAACTCATTAATAGAAACAATATTAACCTGTGTTCTATGACTAGTTTATGGTTTTTTAATGGATTTTAGTAATATATAGCAAAAATTGATGTAGACCCTTTTGTAAATAGTTATTTGTTTTATTTTGAGCTAGGGCATGAGTTTTATTGCAGTCTTTATTAGAGTTTATGCTTCTGTTTCCAATAGATCAGACATATATGTGTAAGATTTTATAACTTCAAATGCCTTATGATGTCATTGAATCATGTGATTTTCAAGTTATGTGGAACCTGATAAATCTTTTTGCGAAAGTGCCTATTCTGCGTATTAAATAAAGAAGATACTTCTCTCCACATGCTTTTTGGCTGGTTCTTGCTATTTTAACATGATTGTTCTCGTATATGCATTTTCAATAAAATATTTAAAAATATATATATATACTCTGAAATAACACCAGCCTTTACATTTAATGTGCAGTTAACTCAAACAGGTTTTGAAATGATAATTTTGTGGATGATGAGTATCTAACATTTTGTTCCATAGATTACTTTTTAAATTGTTAGATTCCTAAAAGATATGTTTCATAAATGCTGATTCAGTGTTATAGGCCAAACAATAGATATATCATATGTTGTTAATTTGGATGAGATGCTATAGCAATTGTGATTTATTTTGGAATGGATATTTTTAAATTAGGAGAAAATTATATTTTTGTAGTTTGGATCCCATGCATGACACATTTCTTAAAAGTTGTTCAGTTTGGTTAGAAATTGTTCTCTTCAGTTTTGGTTTCTGGGTTGGGAATTTAACTTTCAGGTTTATTACCTCCCTGCATATGTGTAACAGTATCTTCAGAGAAACATTGGAACATGGGAACAATACTAGACAACAGCTCATAGGGACCCATCTAAATGCGCCTACACTTCCTCTTCATACCTTCCCTGTAACTATCTACCTCCTCTTCCTCAAAATTAATCATCTGTGTCCCTTCCACCTTTCACTTCTTATTTTCCATTTAAAACTCTAATGCCCTGTACTGTTGGGATGGATTCACTTTAGAAGCTCGAAATCCTGAAATATCAAATTTCAGAATCTTGAGCCCATAAAGTGTAAACCCTAAAAGCACGAAAACCCAGAAGCGCGAAATTCAAAATCTCACATATCGGAGATGTTGAACTAGTGCTTCTGGTATACACATACACACACCTTCCTCCCCACACACAAACACACACCCTGTCCTACATAAAGAAGGGGGGCAAACCACCCAACACCCCCCCCATGTGGGGGGGATGTGCACCCCCACACCCCCCGTACTTATATATACTAACTCCAAGGTCTCACTACATACACAAACACAAAACACCACCACACAAGCTACATTCCCCTCGCACACGTACATCACAGTAACAAAAAACACTAGCACACACTACAGTACCTTCCCAAAACCCTTGCAACATAAACACTTACCCGAATCAATAACCACAGCACTACACCAGAAGCGCTAATTCAACATCTCCGATATGCGAGATTTTGAATTTCGTGCTTCTGGGTTTTCGTGCTTTTCGGTTTCCACTTTATGGGCTTGAGATTCTGAAATTCGATATTTTAGGATTTCGAGCTTCTAAAGGGAACCCGTTGGGATACATCTGGCTCCACCATCTTCTCAAAGTATACTTCAACAATTTATTAGTGGAAGGTAACCCCTGACTTTTTGAATAAGGTTGAGTATAACTTGCTTGGAAGTTTACAGAGGATGCACATACGACTGCTAGGCCTGTACCTCGTTCTATCAGATGTTCCTCCCTTGTGCATGTGATACAGCTTTAGCCTAACACCAAACATCCAGAACATACCTGGTTATAAGGAGCTTGCTTATCAGAAAAATGTAATTCATTTGCATAATTTTAATTTACAATTTGTAGAAAATTGCCTGGATTATTGTCTGGTCTCATACAGTGGGTATTCATAACTATTTTAATGCCTTCCTTATCGTGTATAGTATAACATGAAGGTAGCCATCTCTAGCTGACAAAGATGTGGTACTTGTATACCTAGGTTTTTGAAATTGGAAAATAATTTGTCTGCACATCTGCTATTAGTTGAGTTTAAGGTATCACAGTATAATATAATGATAGTATAATACATTATCTATTTATCACTTTCTAAAGAAATCCTTGTTGCCTTCAACATTTGGCCCTAAATTACTTTTATAATTAGATTTAACTGATTTAATCAGTGAATTAAGATTCTTTGGTACTCTACTTAAATGTGATTTGTTCTTAGGGTTAAGATAATTTCTGAAAGTAATATGCTTCCATGCGTTATTTTATATTCCCTTTGGGTCACATGTTAAGACAAGGTTCTCACTGCTTAAGCTGGTGACAAGTCAAGTGGATGTAAAAGTTTCTGTTGAAGGGATAGGAGAAGTTCACTCATGCCCTGGCCAAATTTCTCCTACAAATGTCTCCTAGTAGTATAGCGACCATCTTAGGTCTTCCTTAAAGAGGGACTACTAGCCTCATAGAACTAACCTGTATATATATACACATGCATACACACAACCCTTTTTCACATTTTTGCACCTGGGATTGGGGTGTCACTTCAACAATTACAATCATCTAGATCCAAGGTTCCCACAACTGGGTGGCTAGCGCTGTTCTTCCATACCACACACTCACATGCACACTCACTCCAATCCACAAACTACATGTCTTTGGAATGTGGGAGGAAACCAGAGCACCTGGATGAAACCTATGTGAACACAGAGAGTGCATGCAGACTCTGCACAGGAGACACCCCAGCCAAGAATCGAATCAGAGACCATCTTGGTGTGAGGCAACAATGCTCTCCTCTGAAAACAAATATATATCTATAATTTCTACCCAAGGGATTCATGATGCAGACTTCGCTCATCAAGAGATAGTATTAATTAAATTCCCACATCACTAAAGTTGAGCGGCAAATACTATGACCTCCACAAACAGATATATAAGGTTAATAGACTGTCTTATTTCTAAAACTACTTCACAGTGATATTTTTAGAGTCTAAGTACACTACTTATTGCCCTTGATAACCTTTCCTGTGTAAAAGAAGGTGTACTGCAAGGATTCTGACGTAATATATTTTCCCTATACATAAACTTAATTCTCTGGATCACAATGTCCTAAACATAGTCCTGTCTGTGGATAATTTTGTCTTTTGATGTTCAGTTCACTGTCCTGACACAACAAGACTTTGGCACTACTAGGGAATGGTTCCAGAAGAATATTTTGCTTACCAACTAAAAGTAAACAAAAGTTATTCAGTTTGCTGCCCCAATTAAGGCTTGCACCCTCAACCTGAACAATAAAAGCACCAAAACCTGTTAATGACATTCACAATACCATGCCATATATGTCTAGATCTAAGACTGGGTCTCTCCTTCTCCTTCCGCACTGATATAGGCATCGAGCAACAAAGGGTTTGTACTCATTGCAACAATACTTTTTCCTATCCAGTGTGTTAGTACAAGAAATGCAAATTACAAATGGGACAGGTGCCTTTAGATCCATTGTAGAATATACCATTCACAACGCTTGGTTTAATTTGCAACAGCATTCTACACATACTTAATGTTCCTAAACAGTTTGGTCAACCTCATCATGCCATTCTGTCCACTGTACCACCATGTATAAGGCCAAGGGGATTTTTACTGCAGAGCAGTCCAAGACCATCACCTGTGTGCTCATTCAAAACCGTCTCAATCTGTCTCTCTCAGTACTCCTTTTAGTCAGAATATTCTCTTGCTCTTTCGCTTCCAGACAGGACACTCCAAATGTAATCCTTTTGGCTAGACTTGTCCATTCCTTTGTACAAACCGCAGTCTTTTGGTGAAGGAGTTTTCCTTCAGGAAATCAGAATGTGGGACAACATTTTCTTGCCATATATATCCTTATCCCACATTTGTTAAATTTAGTAGTGACATCATAGAAGCACTGAAAAACGAAAGTATGCCATTTTTTCCTCACCTTCTTTTGCAAATGTGCAAATGTATTCTGCTGGACTGAGGTTGTTGCAGGGGGAATCTCCCTTTCACCACGTTTCAGCAACATTGGAATTAATTATATTAGTAAAGGGAATACAGGAAGCAAAAACACCACATGGGGTAGGTATATGGTAGATTTCAGCTACATAAAAAATAACATCTTTTTAATATCACTACGAAGTTTTGATTTTAGATTATATGTAGAATTCAGAAAAATGGCCTTTGATTATCCTTTTTATGATTTTACTTGATATGCTGTTGTTAGTCTCTGTTACTTATCTTCTTTTTTTTTTACTTTTTTTAATGAAAAATATTTGCATAATCTACTTTTACTGTACACTGAATACATACATTCATTGCAAATTGTTTTCATGTGTTTGCTTTCCCCAGATAATGGCTGGAAAAACAGCCCATCTACCCTTTTAAGAAAATAATGAATGAAAAAGAAAAAAAAAGAGAGATTAATAACAAAACCTTGCAGAATATTTAAATAACATTGGTTGGCATAATTCAGACGTTAAAAAAATGACAGGAGCAAAACATAATAAGACATGTTGGAAATGACACTGGCAAGTGAGTAATGTGTTTAAAAATGGTGGAAAAAAACTAAACACAAAATAAATGTAAGTTTAGAAATATTAAAGATGGTACAGCAGTTTAGGAATCCTGGCAGTGAAATTAAAGATTACATAGGAAGATCTGATCCATATAATGAAGGACTCCACTGAATCTGTACTCTGATTCAGACACATTGGGCCAGATTCCAAAACAGTTGCTCTCAAGTTTTAAGTCTGCCCTGATTCTGAGAACATGTTCTCAGTGTAAGTGACTTACTTCGGTGTAAGGCTTATCTATAAACAGGTTTACTGCAGGGACCAGATTCCCAAATACTTGTTCTCAGCCTGCTTTCAGTGTAAGTGGTCACTTACACTGAAAGCAAGGCTTTTGGAATTGGGGCCTTTGTCTTTCTAAATAATATCAGCATGGCAACAGAAGTAATGCACTGTGCCAAAGGTCTATGGGAATAACCCATTGTTATTTCCTATGTCTTAGAATTAAAGCAAGGCACATTTTTTTTTGGGGGGGGTGGCATGCTTTCTGGTTACCTAGCATCTGGATATACCATAAAGATGAATGCTCACCAGTCAAGTGTAACATGCTATAAAAAAAACTCAGGTAAAAACTTTTTTTTTTTTTTTTCATGGATGACTGCAACCCATTTCCACAAAGTACTCAAAAAAAAGTCAACAGTCTGGCAATGAACTTAACAACAAAGGCAGGCAGGCATAAATGAATGTTTTATCCAGGAAGGGCAGTGCTTAATGAATGGGTTAGGGAGTAGTGAAACATTATACAGACAATATGTTAAGTCTGTTCCTGTTTTTGTTATTTGCTGAGATCAGTTAACAAAAGAACTTGAAGTCAGGGCCATCCCCGAGACCCATCTGCCAGTTCAAATAGAACTCTTCAAAAATGTCCAGCTTTTCTTTTATCTTTGCTCTGCAACATGCACACGCACACGCGCACACACACACACACACACACACACACACACACACACACACACACACACACACACACTAAAAAGAAAAAAAGCAAAAGCCTGCTAGCTATATGTTAGAAATATTTATTTTATTTACTTGTCAGATAGCTGTTGCAGATTTGTTCACATTTTACCCAAGCTGTTTGAATAAATGTGACACATGTAGACTGTCTCTCAATAGGTAAACTTTTTCTCTTTCAATCTCAGGATCTGCTTGAAAGCAAAAAACTTGTATGCTTGAAATATCAATTTGATTTTGCAAACTGAACTTCAAGATACAAAATCTAACCCCACATGAAACATTCTAATTATGCTGCCTGCACATTTCACTTCTCTTATGGTATTTTGGAACAAATCTTACCTGAAGAAACATAATGTGAGTTAACTGAATGCAGCATGGTGACTCAGAAAACAGTGAATATAATCTCCAGGGTAAACCAGCATCTTTAAGGAAATGCAGAATCTCTGGTTTGAATTTTTACCTTTATTTTTAATGCTCTTATGTAATAATAATAATAATAATAATAATTATTATTATTATTATTATTATTATTATTATTATTTTATATTTTTAGGGGAACAAGTGCTGACTTCACTATCAGATGTTTGTGAGTGATTAAGTTAGCACTCCTACCATCAGGAGATAGTAAGGTGAAAAGTATATTTCCTGATATATAAATCAGAGTTATCACAGAATAAGTGCTTTACAAAATGATGCATAATGTATGTGCATATAAGTAAAACATACCTCTCAACCTCTTAGCAAAAGAAATCTAGACAACAACTAAAATAATGGGGAGAAAAGGCTCATAAATAGGGACATATTTTAAATATTGCTCTTAGAAACTTAGAAAGTTGGTAGTATAAAAGGTATTGCATTAGCATGCATTTTTTGAAGAACATGGTCTGAAACTGAAATGTGTGTCATTATTTACATTAGTCCTCAGTGATTATGCCAAAAAAACACAAATTTTATAAGGGCTGACCAAAAATATGAGGCAAAAATCTGGACATTCTGTGAAAACCTAGACAGTTGAATGGTATGCAGGTAAAAGGAGAGGAAAGTATACAGATTCAATATGCACAGCATGAAGGTGTTGTCACATGTCCTCAGACCTTTGCTATCATTTCAGATGTTGCAGGTATGCAACTGCAGCATGACAGTATCCATTAATGACATTTCTTTATGGCTATTTTAGCTGAAATGTCCACACTGGAGCCATACATATTTGTGGTTTACTGAAATAAGCAAATAATATGTCAGTTCCTTGCAAATGCATTCCCTTTCCGCTGCATGCTGCATCGTATGGAAGTATTTCATGTAATGGTTGGCCTGATCCCATACTTTTGCATCTATTTATTGTACTCTGTGACATCAGATGATCATCCATTGTATGCTTTTATATTAAATATCTGCCTGTCGTAATGACCGAAACATTTATGCTGTCAAGGAAGACAGTCAAGAATCAGCTTAAATCTTTTCAATCTACATTGTCAATTTCCTGTGCTTCCACTGTTTATTTAACAACTTCTAATGCTATGTGCAGTGAAATACAATAAGATGCTGCAAACGTCTAGGTACCTAGTTGACTCATGTAACAAAGTGGTTCATAAAGCAAGGTATGATATCTTCATATACAGTTAATCACTCACCCAGTTTTTGTGTAACCAAATATAACATCTACTAATATAACACACATGCAACAGAATATTACTATTGCATGCAGAAACATGATTTTCAGCAGAGAAGGGAATAGAAGGCATAAGAACTATGTCACATTATGTCATAGCTAGTTTGCTAAGCACAGCTGGTTGAAGTTCTGTTTCATCATGTGTTTCTGGGTCTGAGTCCTTCAAACTCCACTTTCAAACTGTGCAGCTCTGAGCAGCTTAACTAAATATTCCTCACAGTTTGCCCCTGAAAATGGTATCTATGCCCAGTGGCTAAACCATTAAAATATGTGTAGCACAGATACTTTCTGTATTATGAATATTTAAGGACTATAAGCTGATTAAATAGATGGCTGTTCTATAATGCACGTTTCGGTGACAAAATACTCATAGTACTACATGATATAAAACGTAAAAAGAATGGATTATTTTCTTTAACTGAGCAGGAATTGCTCAAGTCTGACTGGGTCAGCACATGTTATGTTTCATATGTATTTCTCTCTAAAACAACAAATCCACCTAAAATGTATGTAACCTGAATTTATTTTACCCACCTCCCAAAGAATTGACTTTCATCTGTGGAAGTGATGGACAGAAGTTACTGGAAACATTGTACAGAAACAGATTCTACAATTACACATTTACATGTGAACGTTAACTATTCTGGGACTTTCTTTGTTGCATTTTTGTAGAAGTAAATGGCAGCACAATGGGGATGCATTACTGTTACTTTCAGTGATCTGAGTACCATCTCCCTCAGTGCCAAAGAATGCAGAAGGTTCTATGACAAATACTGTTATTAGGTTGCATTCTGAGTTGCCGGTCACTTTACTGCTTTACATCAGCCTGTCCCTCTGTGCTCAGATTTTGGGAATCACTAGGCTCCCCCATAACCACAATCACCATTGCCTACACTTCAAACAATATATTTTTTTCTGAGATAATGCACAACAAAGTAGTTAAAACATCATCTGTGCTATAGGCCAATAAAACCCTTTTCATGTTTCTTTGTACATAGAAATACTTCAGAGTGTGGATTTCTAAAAGGCAAACACAAAGATTAAAGCATTTGTTGGAATGAAGGAAACCTAATTAACTTTCTTATCGAGTTTCTCTGTATGCGTGGTGATAGTGGGGCCCTCCTCTCTCCTGCCAAAATGACAGATAACACTTAAACTCAACTTTGCAGAGTTGAAAGGAAACGCCTATGAAGGCTTACTGTCTAAGGTTACAGATTCAATAAGGCTAAGTATTTTTTAAATAGAAATCCGAGATTCTCATGGCCTCAAGTGTCCCTCCTGCAACTTTATATCAATTATAATTTTGTAAAGTCAGACTATCAGCTTGGTGGAATCAGACAACAAGCCTTACTCTGTGTTGAGTTGCCTCAGGAGCACCAATGATTGCAATACAATCAGGGTGAAGTAATTCCAGGTTCAGGGCTGGAGGCAGGTGAGTAAACTAGCTCAAAGAAATATTAATGCAACACTGAAGTGTATAGATAATATGCAAGGAAAAAGTTGTTTTCCATGCAGTAAAAATTAAAACCTAAAATGAATCTGATTCAGACATGTTGTGGAAGGAAGATGTGACCTCTTGAATTACATAGCCATGGCAGCAATGATGTCACATTCAACCTTACAGTATAAGTTACCCCATCCATTTACAAAATGAAAAAAAAAAACAAACAAACCCTAAATATGTATATATATATATATATATATATATATATATATATATATATATATACACACACACACACACACACAAATATGTATATATATATATATATATATATATACATATATATATATATATATATATATATATATATAATTACTTATTCTGAATGTTTAGTCCTAATTAATGTATTTACTCCAGTGGAAGCCTGTACAAACATCCAATGACTGCATCCTGAACTTTTTGACAAAATCAAGCCATGTTCTCACATTTCAAAGAAATGTTCATATCTCTGGCCACAAAGGTTACTAAAGAAATACAAATGGCAAACTGCTCAACACAAATAAGTTTTTATTGTGGTAATTTTCATCATATTCCAGGTCTTATGATGGATTTTATAAATTATAATAAACACAGTAAATGTTAATTTTGTAAACAACCTACAGTACCTCAGTAACCACTCAAGCTCCACACATTCTGTCAGCAACATTTTGTTTGTCCATCTATGATTTTCAGGCGGTGATGTGCAGTTCTGTCTGTGATATTTGGTTGTTAAGATATTTAGAAAAATATGAAAATGATGACAATATAAATACTGTATGAACAATAATTAATATCTCTTTTGCAGCACTAGACAGAGGTCAAATATCAATGCAGTTGTGTTGCCCATCATGTGGGATTTAAAATGAAATCTTTCAATTGCTTCTTTGTGTCATGGTTTTAGAATTATTAATACAAGATGCTTTGCCAGAGATGGCCTGCACCTGTCGCCCTTGGGATTCCAGATACTGGCTATATCTCTTGCCACACCTATAGTGCCTTTTTTAGGCAAGGTTCAAATGACAAATTCAACACTGTAACAGGTACAAGCAAGCAAAATCTGAGGGTAATGCTAGTGCTAGAAGTCTAAACCTCAAAATGCAAACTCACTTGAGGCACTCCTTAAAATGGAGAACATCGACATCTGTGCAGTGACAGAGACCTGGTTCAAGGCTCCAGAGAGCACCCCTGCATTACCAGGCTATAATTCATACCACACCTTTCGGCCACCTAACCTGGACCGAAACACTAAAGGCGGAGGTGTGTCCATATTCATTAAGGATATCCACATCTCCAGGCTAGTTGCTCAGCATAATGCATCTGAGATTATCCAAGTGCAGCTAACTCTGGGCAATACCGCAATCCCCCACCATGCCCCAGGATTCCCACTCCTCATTTCTTGATACACTGGAAAATATTAGGTACAACCTAACACCCTAATAATGGGCGATTTCAACTACCCCACCATTAACTGGGAAAACTACTCATGTACCAACTCTTTTGCTCAACGTTTTCTGGAATTCAAAAATTCCAATGCCTTGGATCAACTTATTCACACCCCCACCAGGGGCAGCAGTATCCTACACCTGGTCATTACCAACATGGGTGACCAGTGTTCCACACCAGAGGTCAATTCCTTGTTGGTCAGATTCGACCACAAACTAATAAACCTAGACAACCACATCCCACCCCACCCCCCATTAGGGAAACCACCGTAAAAAAATTCTCCAAAGCCAACTTCACTCTTCTTAAGACAGAAGTGGGAAACTTCATGACACCCATGCAGATGGACAATAGAGGTATGACTGATGAATCCTACACAAATGCATCTTATAAGCACTTACACAAGTGCATGGATTGTGCTATCCCTAACAGAAACAAGATGCTATCCTCGAAAAAAAGGAAGCCAATCTGGTGGTCCCGTGCCATAAACAAGCTCTACAACAGAAGAAAGAAACTGCTGCAAAAAAGAGTAAAATCCCATGATTGGAAGAACTCTCTGGTCAGCCTCAGTAAGAAGCTGAGATCCCTCATAAAATCCTCCAAAGCTAGTTACGAAAACAAAATCGCCACTGTTTCTAAAGACAGCCACAAAGCATTCTATAGCTATGTCAAGAATCTCAATGGCAACACTCACATCTGCTCTGAGTTACAGCACAATGGCACTAAATATACAGAACCAACTGATATTGCCAACATCCTGGCAGATAGGTTCAGTGTTAACTTTACCCCCCCCCCCTCACCCCCTAAAGGGCCCATCTCTATACCGGAAGAATGCAAAGTTCCTGTAATTATGGCTGCACAGGTAAAAACCACACTCTCCAAAGCCAAGAACACAGCATCCATGGGACCTGACAACATCCCAGGCTGCATTCTACATGAACTACTGAATGAACTGGCACCCCACCTAAGTACCATGTTCAGTCATAGCCTCACCTCAGGCTTTGTGCCCACTGAATGGTGCACAGCAACAGTTATCCCACTCCACAAAGGGGGATCCTCCACGGACCCCGGGAACTACCGGCCCATTAGCCTGATGAGCCTGGTCTGCAAGGCCATGGAACGTATTATCATGATCATGGAACTTATAAATAAAGACACTGATAGTCTCCAAACTCTGGACCCCTCCTAGTTTGGGTTTGTAAAAGGAAGATCATGTCTCCTAAATCTGATAAACTTCTTTGAAGCAGTTACCAAAGCCATAGATGAGGGTTAGGTGGTTCACACAGCCTATCTAGATCTCGTCAAGGCTTTTGACACCATCCCCCACTTTGGAATTATAGATAAACTCACTAAACTAGGTATAATTCCTTATGTCACAAGATGGGTTGCCAACTGGCTCACTGACAGAACCCACACTGTGAAAGCAGCAGACTCCAAATCCGACTTCAGACCAGTGACAAGTGGAGTGCCACAGGGTTCAGTCCTGGGTCCTCTCCTGTTTGGTATCTACTTCTCTGATGTACAGGCTAACACAGAAGGTCTTTGGCTAATGAAATTCGCAGATGACTGCAAACTAGGAGCCATAATTGAAGCTCCTAACGATGTGGACATCCTACAAAAGGGCCTCACTGAGACAAATGCCTGGTGTCAAAGCCATGGCCTCAAGCTCAATGCCAAAGAGTGCATTGTCATCCCTATTGGTAAAAACTCTGTACCCATGAACTATCACATAGGTGGTAATCTACTTAACACCAAAAGTGTGATAAGAGACTTTGGGACACAGGTGGACTGTAGTCTCTCCTTTGATAATCACATCACCACAGTAGTCAGGAAATCCTTCTACATGGCACACCTCATCACAGAAGGTTTCTCATCCAGGAAAAAAGAGGTAATTGTTCCCCTCTACTCATCACTCATTAGACCCATTATAGAGTACAATGCCCCTTTTGGTATGTACCTCACAAGACATCTACAACAACTGGAAAGGCTGCAGAAATACCTCACAAAGAGGATTACCAGCCTCAAACAGGTGCCCTACGCAGACTGTCTCAAAAAACTCCAGCTTTACTGCATCACATATCACCTACTCAGAGGCGATCTCTGCCTAACATACAAATCTATGTCAAACCCAGAGCTGTTGGACATGCTCCACTTAAAGAAATCCCAATCCCTCCGAGCTACACGCTCTAGGGGCCTAAACCTTGTCACCACAATAAACAGAACATGCTGGAGAGATAGATTCGTGTCCCAGAGACTTCCCATACTCTGGAACAAACTACCTATCGATATCAAACAAAGCTCCTCATTAGCACTCTTCAAGAAAAATCTTGATGATTGGATGGGAAATAGGAAATTCACCCCGGGGATCACTTCTGTGGCTCTGCTCGACATGGGCACAGGAAAATAATTTTCTTGGGTGGCGAAAGCCAGGGTAACTTTTTGGCTAGGCTTATATAGGCCCTAGGGCCAATAGCCTAGTACCTACCTATGAACCTATGAAATACAGATGCCTACAGGCATCAGTATGATGTAACTGCAGAAACACCTGGAGGCATCAGTAGGTTGCAAAGAGTTAATTATCAAGACTATCCCTCAGATAAAGTCACTTCCAATACTCCAACTATGACTAATATACAATAGCCTGGCTCTAACAGGAGCAGTTAAGGGTGAAATGCTGAAACAATTAAACTAAGAGAATTTGTGTAAGGTACTGTGCAGTATGAAAACAAAAATAAGCAAATGTTTAAAAACATGTATATTACTATACACTTAAACTATAATTGCTTGAATGCATAGAATCATAGAAAATACAAGGCAATTGGGCCATGTGCCTATTTATGCATTGCCAGTACCCACCCTTAGAGCTAACCTTGCTTTTTCAATGAGCAATAGGCCAGTCATGCTGTGGGTGAATTTGTGAATACCAATGCAAATGTCTAATGCCTTTTTAAATGAAGGTAGTGCATCACATTGCTTGATATGGAGTGGAAGTTTACTCGAGAGAAGGGGTAGTCTTGTGACAAATCTGTTTCTCCATTGTGATTTGTTTGTTTGCCGATGCAGCTTCAGCTCCCTGGTCATAGTGTTTACTGGACTATTTCATTTGTGGAAATATAAGATATCTTGGACTGCTGCATCCCTAAAGGCCCCAAAAGCAAGGCACAGTTTACCCCCAAGGATCATACCTCTCAACTGTGCAGATTTTTGCAGAATCTCCAGATTTTTGCCTCATATTTTTGCTCTATTCCTCATAACATTTGTGGTTTTCAGGTAAATTATTGAAGACTGAGGCCACTAAATAATGACATCCAATTGACTTCATACCCCTCAGAAATTGCATGCTAATGTAAAACCTGTTATTCAATCAACTTTCTAAAACCAATATTTAAAAATGTTCCCTATTTTGTGGCCCTTGCTCCCCACTATTTTTACTTTGCTCAGATTTCTTGCTCTAAAGGGTTTAGAGGTGTAAGAAGTTTATAGGATACTGAATACAGGGACAGAGCCTCCAGCCTGTCCTGGTAGCTCAGATCTTTTCAACCCGTGATCTGCATTGTTAGGTATCTCTTGGGTCTCATCAACTGTGTATTATATGTAGTAAGGTACATCACAAAAGGATCACTATATTGTATGGTGAACCTAAGCAGTGCAAAATACAGAGTGATCATCTACACCAGATATGTATTTGCAAAAGAGACATTTAAGGCCATGAGAATTTATCATGAAAAAGTAACAAAGAGTGTTTTGAAATAAAAAATATAATTTATAAGTTGTGTAAAAGCAAGACCAAGTAATTTCTGCATGCCACTAAATACATTGTATGAATGTTTTTTTTTAATTACTACATAAACAGGTACAGAAGGTGGTCATTACTTGCAATTATAACTAATTATTATAAATATGTAGCTGAATGCAGAAACTACAGTTATTCATTAATTCATTCTCTGATTGCCTGCATATTAATTTCAGGTTTGCGGTATAGCCAGAGCTTTCCCAGGCTTTCATTGGACATAAGGCAGAGAAATTAATTCTGGAAGTTATGTCAGTCCATGTCAGGACATTTGTATGCATTCACATGATATGTCTGCAATTTGGAAAAATGTCACCTTATCTACAGCATGTCTGTGTAATATAGGTTGAATCTGGTGCACCCATTAAAACACACAAAGAGAACATGCATACTTTGCAGAGACAGCAACCCACCTACGAACCAAATTGTAAAGGCAAGCATTGTGAGACAACAGTAGTAACTGCTGCACCACTGTGCCACCCAGCTACAGATAGTTAAAATACAAAATGATGTGACACTACTTCACAGAGTCTAGGATATCTGACTGATATCAGTCTCTAGTCAAATGTGTGTTCAAAAAATGTGCAGATTGCCATGCGTGTACCTCTCATCGTATTACAATCAAGAACAGGGTGACTGCACAGTGAACAAAACCATTGCATTCACTTTTCCTCTTGCAGCTTAATTTCCTGATCTGACATTTGCCTGATGTTGTCCAAACCTTCTAAAGCCTATCTCATGTGACTGTGAATGCTAAACAAACAAAAAGTGAAATCAGTGTTTTGAATAAAGAATATATTTCACAACAGTGTGTGGTACAAAAACTACAGCTATTATGTGTAGTGTATGAACAAATTCTTAGACACAAGTTGTTTCTGCGTAGCAAGATGGTAAAAGAGTGAAATGGCTACACAAGCTTATATTAGTATTTTTGATGCTGTCACAGAAGATCAGCCAAGATATATTAAAACAGTAGAGCTATATTACATAGCCATTGACATTTCAGATGATAAAATAGTTCTTGTAGCATTAAACAAAATGAGCAGTAATCCTTTTAGACCACTGCATAGTCTTGTAACACCAAATAAACAACCTGAGAAAAATCTTTCAGAAACATTGTAGGCACTTTAAAAGAAGCATTTGAACCATGAATATTTGATAACCATAGAATGTCTAAGTTTCCGTTAGGAAACTAAAATTAGGAATAAAAATATTTGAATATGTCAGATGCATAAACTAGCTGGGAATTGTAACTTTGGAGAAGGATTAATAAAGCATACTGAGGCATATTTATTTGCAGCATATATAACAGAAGCTCACAAAAAAGAATGCTCTCAAAAAAAACTTACATAAAGTGTTGTATGTAGTCATGCCAACAGAAAGACGTTCAAATGTGCCCTAGAATTACAGCAACAGTCAGAGGATGTGTACACCGCCAGTCTATTAAATCTTCTATGAAGCAACTGTACTCTTGAGTGTTAGTGGCATGTTGTGGCAATGTCTTCTAGCTGGTAACCAGTAATGCTTGCTCACATATGGGATTTTTGGATAATAAATCTGCAAAAACCATTTTCCAAACACATTGATTACTCTTGTATCAAACTTTCTCCATCTCATTAACAGTTTTTGGAACCTCTGTAGCACTGTGTCTAGGTCACAGGAAATGATTAAAGGAACTTTTCTGTGGTCAGTCTGGAGTTAGAAACTCTCAAGCTCTGATAGGCATCAGGAGAATTTCTCACAAGTCCACACATTTGTAAGGCACACTGTTTCAATCTATTTGTATCTTGGCTCAGTATTAGTTAAGATTTTGGAGCAATAGGCATCATGATGTAACATTTTTTGTCCATTTTGAGAAAGGCTGCACCTAGCCATAGCTTCTAACATCTGCATAACTACTGTTAGCATTTCTTTTACTTTACTGGATGCTTATGCTTCAGCATATCTCCACAACCAAGGCACATTTTTCTTATCAGGTCTATTAAAGGACATAGCATAGTCAAGATGTCTGGTACAAAATTCCCCACATAGTTAATCTTGCCTGGGCCTATCTTAGCTCAGTCACGCAAAATGGCTCAGGTAACTTGGCTACTGTTTTGACCTTGTTTGCATCTCATCTGATTCCACTAGCACTTATGCAGTGACCAAACTACTAAAACATTTGCATGTTGGCCTTTGCCTTGGGTTAGCTTTAAAAAAGACTTTTTAATAATCTGGACCACTGACTCTGACCTCAAATCATGCATTTTTTTGTCAAGACTAAATACTAGGAAATCATCCATAACAGCATTACCACCATCTAGCTTGTTTAGTAAGTCAGTCACTCTACTCAATTTCAGCTGTTCAGATTATATCAAACTACAGCCTTTAAAACAGAACCTTCCCAATGGAGTGATGAGCGTTGTCACCTCTTTGTTTTCTTTATTTGAGGGTATTTGCCAGAATCCACTGAAAGCATCTAATATGGAAAGTACTTCTGCATTAATAAACTAAACTACTGTGGCTTGTAACATAATAAGAATGACGATTTCACAGACAGCTGCATCCTTTAACTTCTTTAAATCAGCAGTCATTCACACCCAATCATTTTTTTTAATTACTGGACCATTGAAGGGCATCAGTCAGTCAGTTAATTTACACTTTCAATTCAGCCAAAGCTTTGCATTCACTTAAGTGCTGCCTCTACGTTGGACAGAAAAATAGGTGGTACTGTCCTGGATATGATCAAGACATATGGAACAGCATTTGATTTTAACTTAATCTTTATTGCTTCAAAATTTAATTTATTTGTCAGTTGGGCCCATTTCACAGACCACAGCTCCACTGGGCAGATTATTTATGTATGTATGGACCATCTAGCACATACACCCAGAACTCTGGGATATGCCTCATTTACTCAGACATGAGTTGAAGTCTGCTAACTATACATTTTAGTGTCTACTTCATATAGTTATGTATATATTAAGAAATCTCTGCATATTGCATGTGATATCATAGTAACATCACTGCTCTATCAATCTTGAGTGCAATGAGTAGGCCTTTTAACTAATTTAACTGCTTCTACATTAGACTCACCAGTAAATGAACACAGAAAAAATGCTTTCTGAGCATTATTTGCAGCCCTATTTTCAATGTTTGCTTCTTTAATTAACTTGGACTTAAAAACAACAGCAAAAGGCCCAGTATTTTGTACCTCACACCTTCTGCCACATGCAGCACACTGCTCTGACTCAGCATAACTCACACCTCATGCATTTGCAAATCTTACACTGACTGCTGCTCATGCATTCTTTTAGTCTGCCTAAAATTGTACATATTTTTAAAATTTGCCATTCAATTTGTATTTTACATATCATTTATCTTGTTTAAACTGGCATTCTTTTAACTAAGTCTGCCTCTTTGATGATTTATATTGCTTTTTCCAAAGTCAAATTAGGTTTATGTTGTAACTCAGACACTTCTATCTACATCAGCCAGCCAAATCACAGTTCTGTCTCTAACTTGTTTGTCTTTTGTGTCATTAAACCCACAATTCTCAACCATTTCATACAATCAGCTTAAAAAAAGATTCAGTGCACTCACCTTTTGCTTGTACATATCTGTGGAATCATGCCCCTGCATATCTTATATATTTTTATAATAGACCGTTCAGTGAGTTTGCTAAGCACTGTCTCATATTTGTAATACTCTGACCGTCTGTGAATGAAAAGGAACTATATATGGCCTCCATCTTATGTCCCATAGAAAACATCAAGCTATTTGCCTGTTTTTCATCTGCTTCTTTTTCTAATTTTATTACCACACTAAATTGTGTGAACCTTTGTCTTCGGCAGCTTAGCCAAATAATTTTGTGAACTTAAACAGCTCTCATGGGTTAAATTTTGTCATTACCATCAAAATTATTTTTTTTCTGGGCTGAACACTTTAGTTTTGGTAAAACAGTGACTCTGCAATGTACAGCCCAGTGTTATCATTTTGTGGACCCTAGGAAATGTCAAGCCGGAGTCCTCCTGGGCACTTCCAGCCTAAGTATCACCCTGTCATTGCCCCTCCCCTCTTAAGTAACTTTTTAATTCATGCTGCAAAGTTTTAGGAGTAGTATGCACAGATTGGCCTCTAGCTGCAGTGTTCTTACATTACGATAGACCTGTATACTATACTGTGTTGTCCCATGCCACAGAGGGACACACACAGTTACTAGTGTTTAGTTGCAACAATTTATGCATTACAACAACTCTATGTACAGGTTTGGACTTATGTGAAATGGCACACTAGGCACTGCCTAATGTTTCATCCCGCACCACACACACTTCTTCCAGTGTCCCCTCTGCTCCTCCCTCCTCACCTTAGGCTTCCAACACCATGCATTACTCTTTTTTCTTCCTCTTCACACATTTTGACTTAATCTTTGTTTTTTTCAAGCAGTCATAACTTTCTATCTGCTCTGAAGTACATTTACATTTTTTTTCTTTATTCAAAACCTTTTTATGCAATAATGGCTTGAAAAAAAATTATGACTAAAGAAAAAATTCAGTGTTGCTGTTTAACTTTAGTTTTCCTTGCATTCTTTCAACACACTTTTCTAAGACTAGACACTGCAGTAATAACCACTTGGGAAATAACTCAATTAAGATGCAACCCTCAGAAGCCATATGGTTATAGATGCAAAGAGATGCATTTTAGAGCATTGCCCAACCATTTAATGCCATGATGACCTGAACACAAAACATGTGTAAAAAAAAAAAGAAAAAATAGAATTTCGGCCTTTTTTTTTCTTTCAAGAAAGACATAACTTATGCCCGAAGCTTAATGTTCACAGCTGACAAAACAGTAGTTGTCAATAATCCTCAAATCCTATCTAGGAAAACTGCCTGTCAACCAACCAGTCACCCCCCCCCAAAAAAAAAAGACAGTCACTGCTTGATGTTAAATTGGGATGAAAGCAGAGGTTCAAATGACCGCAGTTATGTATTTAAGTGATTGCTGTCATACATATATATCGCATGCTTTCTCACTGCTCATCCCTGCCCCCAAAAGCAGCCACCTGTATATGTGCCTGATGTGTTATTGTGAAGAAAGTGAAAAAAAATAATGAGTACAGTAATGTATTTCACTTTGTTGCTCCTAGATAGTACAGTGTCCCTGCACAAGCTATAGTAACTCTTTTTATACACCTTTGAGGTTTGTGAGAAAAGTAAAAGAAACAATAACCACACTGTCCCAAGCCCAAATATAAGCTAAAATGATCTCCTGTGCATACCTGTTAGTTTTGAATCTGTTGAAAATTAAAGAAGTAGTGACCATATAATCCCCAGCCCCTGCTGCCTCCCTCATACCAGCTTACAGCAACCTTTACTACACACATCTGAGCAGGCCTGGTTTTAGAATGGGTACATTTGAGGGCACAGGCCACCACTAAGTCCATGTCAAAGTCCATTTACACAGTCTGGGGAATGGTGACCATCAGAATCCTAGAAGATCTAAGTGTCAGAATGTTTTGTGATATATTTTATACCTTATTTTTTAAATATAATTACTTGTTAACTGCATTTTTATTGCTATCCAGCAGAGTAATGTATAGTTCCTAGTATTATTTTGTGAGTACACAGATAAAATCATTGGTACTTTTTATAGACACATATGCACACAAACACTGCATATTCACCTTCAGAGAAGGGGAGGAATGCAGTTTTAACTGCTGCATGTTTTTGAAGCACTGTGACTAACCACAGCACATGGATAGACACATACAGACAGGGAGGGCATGCAGACTCAACATAGTCAAGAACACATCCAGTTGAAAGCACTGTGATATAGCAGTTCTACTCACTGCACCACGGCGGCAATGAACAGCTGCTTTTACACATTGTGTTCCTGCCAAACAACCAAAGATGGCCACCTGTCTTGTGCAAATTCTATGTTTTTTATGTAACTGAAAGAAAATATAGCCATGTTGTTACTTTTAAATACAGTCTCACACACACACACACACACACACATACACACACACACACACACACACACAAGCATTATGGCAATAATGATAGTTTTGCTAGAAAGTGAAATAAATTATATCCAGCTTGTTACTCTTACACTGTAAATTTTGTCATTACCATCAAAATTGATTTTTTTTCTGGGCTGAACACTTTAGTTTTGGTAAAACAATGACTCTGTGATGTACAGTATCATTTTGTGAGCCCCCAGCAAATGTCAAGCTGGAGTCCTCAAACACAGGCATAAGCCATAGCAATACTAGTTTTGCACTTATTTCTGCAAACAGCAAAACATTTTGCAATACTGGTACTGCCACACCAGATCAATGACTGCTGTGTAGCAGTCATCAAACAGCAGCAGGAGTAAGTCACTTTTATTTACCTCATTGAGGAGTAATGCATAGCTGTCACTCCCTGATTTTGCCTCATAATTTTGCTCTGTCCCTCATAAAAAGTTCGATTTGCTGGTAAATCATTCAGGATTGTTGACAGTCAATAAACCCAGACATCAGAGTTTAATACTTCTTATTGTCCAGAAATGTATACTGTAAATTAATTAAAGTAATATTTAAATACGTGTTCCTGATTTTGAGCCTTTATTCTGCAATTATTCTTTACTTATTTATTTATTATTTATTATGTATTTATTTATTTAGTTACATTTGTTGACCGGGAAAATCCGACTGGACACAGGTCCATTTTCAGTGGAGGCCTGGGGAGAAAAGCTCCACAATAAAAACAACAATTAATTACAAGTTAGTAAACAGTTATAGTTCAAAATGAAATTATTTAGTTAAATGGTGCAACACTTATATCATTGGTGCCATAAAGACTAACAAGTATTTTAATAGCTGAGCTAACAGCTATTACCCTTGAATAACAGCGGCTAAGATTACAGCTGAGATATAGGTTTACAAGCAATGTATTTGGCTGCAATCCGAGGTAGTTGGAGGGGTGGAAGAAAGGGATTAGATAGGTTGGGGTAGATATGTTAGAGAGGTTTGTTACAGGGGCATGTCCAGCGCTCTTTTAGATGAGATTTTGGAGCAGTTTTGAAGTTAGTGTGTGATGACACAGACGTTATAGTCTGAGGAAGGGTATTCCATAATTGTGCTATGGAATAGAAGAAGAGTGCGTCTCCAGCAGAGTTCCTAGTTCTAGTTACCTGTAACTGATTTTTGTTGCTGGAGTGTAGTGCTCTGGTGGTATGATATGGTTGGAGTAGATTTTGGAGGGAGGGGACTTTTAGAGGATGATTTAGTAGTTTACTTTCCTCAGAATTCTTGAGCAAAGAAGTTGAGAGTTATAGTAGCTGGTGTTTTCCCAGTATTTATAAAACTCCATGAAAGAGAAAATCATCCCTGAAGATTGAAAGCATCAACTCTTCGAAAAATTGAAGGTAAGCACTGAGATCACTCACTCTGGGTTGCTGATGACTAGTGCTTACCTTGCTCATATTCATTCACTGATTATCAGATTTATCCAAACAGGTTATATCTAAACACTGTTTTGGTTAAAGACCATAACTGGAAAATAAATACACATTTTCCTGTTTGCCCCAACCAGCAACAGCTTTTATGGGGCCCCCACAGAGTCAAGGATGATTAAAGAGGTCTTTTCCTGCAGCCATGGGTATTGCAGGTGCCTAAAGCTGGCTATGATGTTAGTTTTAGTGGCGAAAATGTACACAAGCAGAATTTAACTAAGCCATTGGCACTATTTCACTGGTAAAATATTTAATGAACTTGTGAAGCCCGTCACATGACAAAACACTTACTGTAACCAGAGATATCCCTGTATTTTAAAGATGATATAAATAAATGTTATGATTACTTATCTGGTTTAGTAAGCACACACAATTGTTGTATTAGCTTTTATAGGTTTGAGAAACATGTTAAAAATATCAAAATAAGATAAGTTGCTGTGGTAGGGCCCCCCCCCCCCCCACTGACTGCAGAGTTTGCTGGTGCCTAAAGCCAGCTATGATATAAAACAGCTTTTTATTGGTAATGTATTCCACTCCAAGCTTGACAGATTCACTTTGAGTGGCTTGTTTTGATTTTGTAACTGGTAAGGCATTTTTAAGTTTTAATTCTTTGTGAAAACCCAGTTCTCATACCACAATGGGTTGTGGAACAGTGGTTACCCGGTGATATTCATTGGAAGCTTTAGAAATGTCAAAATGTAGCATAATTTTAGCCAAACAGCTTTATTATGCACAACATGTGAGCACAATAAAAACAATGTTAAGACTTCAATCATCTTCAGGACAGTGGTTCTAGCTTAAAAATGCATTGCATTATGGGATAAATTCACTTTTAAAATGGCAATGTTATGCAATAGTACATATTCACAATATATATACAGAAGCACTCAAGCAGCTCTATTCCTTTGATCATCACATGGAGGAGATTTATTAAGCTGCCATTAACCCAGTACTAACAACTGCACAGTACCCCCTGCCATGCCAAAAACTGAAGATATTTTTTAAATTCCTGACAGGAAGAGAGGAATTCACAAACACTGACTTGGTTTCGTCAAGGGCAGATCATGCCTACTCAACATGGTGGACTACTTTGAGAAGGTCACCAAAGCAATGAATGAGGGCAAAATCATTCACACTGCCTACCTTGACCTGGCCAAGGAATTTGACACAATACCTCACTCAGGCATTGTTGACAAACTCAAGAGGTTAGGTACAAACCCATATGTCACCCGGTGGATAGCCAACTGGCTCATAGAAAGGACGCAGGAAGTTACAAAGAGGCCAGTCATAAGTGGAGTCCCTCAGGGATCAGTCCTTGGACCGCTCCTTTTTGTCATTTACTTCTCAGAAGTCAAGGCCAGTGTCAGTGGTCTCTGGCTGACTAAATTTGCAGATGATTGCAAATTAGGAACTGTCATTGAATCTCACACTGATACAAATGTTCTCCAGGAGGGACTGACACAGGCAGACTACTGTGTCAGACCCATGGATTAAAACTAAATGCTAAGAAATGCATAATAGTATCCTTTGGGAAGTCATCTATCCCTGGTAACTATAATATTGACAACACACCCCTTAGAGTTGACCTAGTAGTCAGAGACTTAGGGACACACACAGATAGTAATCTAGCCTTTGATCATCATGTGTCTACAGTCTTGAGGAAATCATTCTACGTTGTGCAGCTTATAAACAAAGGTATGGCAAGTAAGTCCAAGGAAGTCATTGTTCCACTGTATTTAGCATTCATCAACCTGTCATTGAGTACAATGCCCCCTTTGGTATGCACCTAAACAGGCATATCCAACAACTGAAATGTCCACAGAGGTTTCTTACTAAAAGAATACAGGGCATAAGTAATATGTCCTATGCAGACCGCCTCAAGGCCATGTCCCTGTATTCTGTCTCCTACAGACTTTTGAGGGGAGATCTATGCCTGGCATACAGGACATTGTCAGACCCCACTCTGATGGACCTCCTGAATATCCACAAAACAAACAGTACCAGAATTACCCATTCTAAAGACTTAAACCTTGCCTGTGATATAAATAGGACCTGCTGGAGAGATAGGTATGTATCACAGAGACTACCTCGTCTATGGAACAGGCTCCCCATCCAGGTGAAGCACAGTTCCTCCCTAACTCAATTCAAGTGCAACTTGGACAATTGGATGGGAAACCAGAAATTCATCCCTGGTTTGACACTGATGTCTCTAATGCAAACAGGTAACATGTAAATGGTTCATCTCCCAGGCCCATGCTTACACTTATCAAGGGTATCAAAACTTGTCAGAGATTTGAGATGCATAGCTAGGCTTAAAAAGGCCCTTGTGGTCATTAGCCTAGTAAACACCTATGAACAAAATAATATTTAAAGTGGAAGAGACTTCCCAGAAATTTCTTACATTTTCTGCACATAACAGATTAAGTATAACTAACTGATTGGGGGGGGGGGGTGATAGCTATGTTTGCCATTTGGCAACAGACAGTACACCAAGGAACTCCTAATGTGCAGTGCTAACTAGATGATATCCTGATGAGAGGGAAGAATGACAAAAAAAAATTGGATAAGCTACAAAAAGTTCTAGGGAGGATAAAACAATGTGGGCTTGCGGCAAACATAGGCAAGTGTGAAATTTTCATTGATGAAGTGTCATACTGTGGATGCGTGACTTATAATTTATTATTTTATATTGCTCACCTCCAGAAAAAAAAGAGGTTATAACCCACTTGTACTCTTCCCTCATCAGACCAAAAATAGAGTACAACACTTCCTTTGGTATGTTCCTTTCCAAATACCTGCAGCAATTGGAGAGACCACAAAGATTCCTTACAAAGAAAATTCAGGGTCTTCAAGATCTGTCTCATACGGACAGACTAAAATCATTGTCACTTTATGCTGTATCATACAGATTTCTCAGAGGTGACCTGTTCCTTGCATATTCATGTAGGTTGAACTTGGCTAGGCTCGTAAGAGCCCTGGGGCCATTAGCCTAGTAACCTGCTATGATCCTATGATCCATTTGGAGTACATAAGTCACAAAATAAGATGCAGGCTATACTATGGATTATGAATCTTTCATAAATGAGGTCATACTTGGAACTGGTAAGCTGCTACCACAAACTTTTTCCTAATCTGTCAGTGACATTATATCCACTAAATGCATTACTACGGAGCAGATCTGAATGGAAACAGATGGAGCAACGTGAACATACCTTTAAAGAGACAAAGGAAGGACTGGGACATCCTCACTACAGATTCAGTTATTAGAGGGATTATAGGAGACACTCCTACATTTTTGTTTAAAAATAAAATGAATTTGAAAAGAATCCTGTGTAGACCAAAGGATACCCTCATGCCAATTGTTAATAAGCCCCGGGATTCATGAAGCTCAGCACAAGGATGGTGGTAGGCTTGCGCCAACAGTGCGGCGTGAAGATGGCGCAGTAGTGCCAAATGCATATTAATGAAGGTGCGCTGCCACCACAGCCACGTGCACAGGAAAGGAGTGCGAGTGCATAGGGCGTGTCGAAGTGTCGCACGGAGGCATGGAAATGGCAGCTGCCAACGTGCAACCTAAAATGCTTGCATATAACAAGTTGCAAGATAGTAATCACAACTGTCAGTGTCCCTGGATACTGAAACGTATGCAAAGCATGCAAGAAAGTTCCTGCGAACACAAAGTGAAGAAGCAAACACAAATGCACGGCAGGGAATAACGGGTCCCTATCCCGCGAACAAATGACATGGAAGACCGTGTGGCCGTAGTCCAATGCCGTTTATATAGCTATACCAAGTGGAAGTGAAATGCATCATATGTTAGCGAGCCAACAGTAGGTACATCCAGCCCAATGGTGAGGGTCACCAGCTGACCCATAATGTGAGGGAGGGTACACAGCTGGGCAGATGTGTCCATAACAAAATACACGATAAATGTAGATATCTAGCGACCCTATGTCCGAATTATATCCCACAAGGCATGTAATAGTCACATACAAAAGGTATGTCCGTAGTCCACATACCAAATGTGATAGGGAATAGAATAAGCATGTAAACGAAACAGAAGGAGCATATAAACAGCTACAACAATAAGGAAACATGCAGGCCGAAAGGAACAGTATTATCCGTACCATCGACAGTGGGGACGTGTTGTCTAGTACAGTCAGATATGTTTACAGAATATATCCCATCCTGGACAAAGGAAAAGGTGGCATCCTACCAATGATTAGAACAGGCTGCCAAAATCCAGAAATCAGAGGTACAAGCCAAACTTGTCAGGATGTGTCACAGTTGAACGGGTAGTACCCGGGTATACCAACCATGTAATGAAAGTTAAGTATGGGCGTCTACCTATGTGCGTGAGGCATAGCATGTGGAAAGCAAACATGGCAGGGTAGTCCATACAACCATAAAGGTACCTGACACATGTAGGGAATTCAATGTGTTACTCTGGCCGTGTCATGGGCCAACAACCAAAGCAGTGATTTATGGGGTGTGAGGAATCTGTGTGTGTGGGGGGATGGGTAATGGTACAATCCTCCAAGGCGATACTGTGTCGTATGCAGAATAGGTGAACTGGATGTGAATGAGGGAGCAGCGGGTGAAGCTGAAAGAAACACAAACACATGTATAAACAGCTGCAATACAACCAGACAGGCCATGCTGTAGAACACAATCCCACAAACATGTGAATATTGAAATGTGCGATACAAATCGATAGACATGTCACTGGCACATACCCACAGATTGGTCCTGATGGAACTGGCCATAACAAATGCAACACACCTGGATGCATAATGGACTACCCAGCATCCCCTCCACATCACACAACCTGCTCCCGTACGTGAACGTCCACCAAATCCAGCCATACTTGGCCTACTGATTTGGTGCAGCCACAGCTATACATAGTGACCACTATGCATATGTGGTAGGTAGTGTCACCCTAGGCAGTTGCAGGATTGCACACTATGTATCCCTGGCATGTAAAACCCCCAGCACGTTTTCATATAGCCAAAAAGATGTTCGTTATTTCCTTGTGGATCGGTCCAATTTTTGGATATCCCTCATGGGATATGTAACCTGTGTAAACATTAGAATGGAAGACACGAAGTCCAGTAGATATCTGGACACAAGTTGGAATGTGCATTAGAGGTGCACGACACTGTCCAGCCCTAAGTGGTCATGCATAACCTACCACCCAGGATCAAACACCTGCCTGTGACGCACGTGTCCCGACACGAAAAAGCGGGAGAATATATTGCACACATTCGCAGAGTGGCACATGGTATAAGGGTGATGAAGGTACTGACATAAACAGGATACCCCTGATCCGCTGTGTGAGGGACAAGTAATGTTTGTGTAGGTGTGACCTGACCAACAATGGCACAATGCCAAATGTCATGTGACTGTAGGGAATAACTATGCACCATACTGCATGTAACAGTTGCCTAAAGCAGTCACGTCAGGATAGAATAAACGTAAGTCGTACAAGAAACAGGCAAACAACAAAAGTGCCAAAGGTAGAAGGCTTACAGCTAGGAAACAAATGACTGTTCTAAACCTGCAGTGACCGTGGCTATGTGTCGGCCCAAATAATCTGGTGTCCACAGTAGGGTTGTCATCTGTCCCGCTTTGTGAGGGATAGTACATCGTTGGGCAGTTGTGTCCTGACAAAAGACATTTCAAATGGCAAATGTCCTGGGATTGTAGGACATAATTATGTCCCATATGTTATGTAAAAGTAGCAGAAAAGAATTATTGCAGTATCTACAATACCTAAATGTTACAAAAATCAGAATAAGCAAATAAACTGCTACAACAATAGGCTTTTATGTCGGCAAATAAGTAAAGTTCTATCCGTTGTACTGACCGTGGGTATGTGTCGGCATGTAAAACCAGGTGTGTTCCGAAAATGTCCCATCTTGGCCATGTGAAAAAGTGCCAACCCTAGTCCCGGAATACAACACAACCCGTACATATGACAATGTCAACAATACCAATGGTCAGAGCATTCACACAATAACTGGCCAGACCCTTAAACTCACAAAGCCAGTGCCCTTTGGGGGAAAGGTGTTGAATGAGAATGACTACTCACAACAATGAAGCGTACAGATGCATTTAACTGCAGACAATTAGTAGTATTACGAATCTGTCAACAGGTTCCAAGTTAATAGTACTAATATGGTAGAAGTGTCCGTGAATGAGAATGACTACTCACAACAATGAAGCGTACAGATGCATTTAACTGCAGACAATTAGTAGTATTACGAATCTGTCAACAGGTTCCAAGTTAATAGTACTAATATGGTAGAAGTGTCCGTGATTGTCCCTGAGTTGTCATATCCTTGTCCCTGTAGACATGAGTCTGAGTATCAGAGAGGTCCGTACACAGAAGTACACCAACCAACTGTCCCAGCTGTTGACTAGACTATTGCATACCTGTAGTGAATTTATAACAGATGTCCAGAATAATATTCATTGTATGTATAAATGAATGAAATAGTCAAATGGGAAGGGAAACCACCCCCTCAACCCGCATTATGTAGTGGAACCACTCCCCACCCTAAATTATGTAGCATTGACCCAATAATGTGGTCAGAGGTGCCCAAACACCTGTGTCTGTAAACACAGGTAGACTGTGAAACTCTGGACTAACTCTGGCCATGTGCTACATCTGATCTTTGAACAGCGCCAGGGCAGTGCTAGTCACCAGTCGGCCGAGCCTAAACCCGGACCAGCACATGAAAACCCTGACAATCCAACATGCGAATGTGCAAGGACTATAAGCGTAGGAGTTATGAATATCCTTGGAGTGAGTAGACTCGCAGCACGGATCCAGAGCAGTAGGAATCAGGGAATGTCCAAATTGTAGTACTGCGGTTTTCCCAGCAGTTGAATGGATGCCTGCTGTGTAAGGGAAGCGGTGAGGTGTATGTCAGAGTAGCTATGAACCATGGGTACACATATAAATGAGCCTGAACACCAATAGTGTAGCGGTTACAGCATCCGCCCAACGTAAAGGCATTCCCGGTGCAAGTATGACTATAGCACATATTAATTGTGTAATGAATGCCTCTGTGCTGTAAAGCCAACAGTTATACATGTAAAGGTGACCATGTTCACATGGGTCTGTTAACCGGATTCCATCAAAGTGGTACTGTCATAAGGAATAAGGCACATGTAATCTTAAAGACGTGCCTGTAAACATACGTAAGTCAGAATACGTAGATACAAGTGGGCCTGCGCGGGTGTATGCAGCTATTAGCATAGCAAATGTATGTTGTCTTCTACAGCTGTAACTGTCATATATATATACTTATATAGATGTGTGTATAGAGAAATATCCACAGACATAACAGAAATATTAAATTATATAGCTACATATCTATCTATATATACACACAGATATATATATATATATATATATATATATATATATATATATATATATATATATATACATATATATACATATAAATATATATATATATATATATATATATATAGAGAGAGAGAGAGAGAGATATGTTAGGAACGCTGAAAGACGAAAGCAAACCTAAGGGTTGTGAAGGGAATTCAGAGCAAGTTAGGAATTATGAAGTGCTCGCAGCGTATGTCACATAAAGCTGCACAAGTGTGGGTAGAGCACCGCTCTCCACACCAGAGGCAGGGCTATACCAGTGGCCATAACATCGTTGAAGTGCTACGTCAACATTATAAACAGACGGAATGTAGGACATGTTGCGACCACCTACAGTTGTAACACGCAAATTGTTCGTAATCCATAACACCAGGAAAGGCACGTATGTGCAAATATGAATGGATGGTGAGCCTGTGAATACACAAGGTGGTACAAAATGTGTGTAGGGCCCCAACGCTCATGAGAGGGCAATGTGTAAAGGTGTGTCATGGCTGTCATATCAGGTGAATAATGTCTGTTATGCAGGGAAACTCAACACAGGTGTGCAGGAGAAACCATGGATATGCAAGTATGGACACAGGAGTGATAGGGTATGTTGCGCCGGGTGCAATGGAGCAGCCTGTGGAGGTCAGCTAGTAGGGTTACCACCATTTCAAATGCTCAAAGTGGGACATTTTCTGAAGAAATGTCAGATTTGCAGGACAAGACATACCCATGACCAGTACGAATGATAGAACTTCACCTATCTGCCAAAATAAAAGCTTATTCGTGTAACATTTGAGTTGCTTATGCTATTTCATATAACATGTAGGTGTTTCAGTGAAAAAATAACTGTTTTATGAAACTAGGAAAGAAAACGTAGGAAATATTTTCGTACAATAATCTCAGGACACCTGGCATTTTGTCAATTTTTTGCAGGACACAACTGCCCAAAGCGGGACTTACCTCACAAAGTGGGACAGGTGGTAACCCTAGCTAGTACGTAGTTGCAATTCCCAGATAGAGCATCATTTGCGTGGGGACATGCGTGAATGGGCGTATCATTGTCGGACATTGTGCGTCAGGTCTGGCAGCACGGCACGTAAAACCTATACGCCACCCATGAGCGGAACGGAGTTCTGCTGTGTCAACCCCAAACCGGGAAAAGCAGAAAGACACAACTACATGAAGATAACAATTTGTCGATGTACAGTCAAAGTAACACATACACACATCCTATCAACAGTAATAATACGAATGTGTACAGACACAAACACAGTAGCAGGAATAATAGGCTGCGCATACGAGGAATAGGTCAAATGACACTATCAGAACCCAGGTAGCAGCGGCACCCCAGACATGAAAAACCTGCGACATTTGTCCTCTGCATAACGTGCAATATACTGAGCACAAGTTCACCGGAGTGAAGTGCCGGTGTCAGAATGACTAAGGCAATAGTATGCTTTTGAAGCAGGGATAAAACCAATATGCATGTGTAGGTGTCCATGTCTGGGAAATGTATAGGTTAATGGACACACATATGTATATATAGATAAAAACGTATATATACACATAGCTATAATAATTTACATACACATTTATATCCATACGGACACATAGATATATATATATATATATATATATATATATATTATATATACACACACACACACACACACACACAAGGATACACTATGGATATAAATAGATAGATATATATATATACACAAACAACAGGTAGTGATATATACACATACATACAAAACAAATTATATGTCAGTGTAGATATACACATTCACATAAATAGGTTACTTCACAGCAATTAGGGGTAACATATTTACAGCCCAGGCATTTGTGACTGGGAGGTCCAATAAAGAAACGTTGTACCCCCCACATTGCCCAGCTAGGCTGGACAGACATACAGACAGGCAATACAGATCAATACACTGCCACTGTCCAAAACACCGGTAGGAAAGGACCAGTGGGAGAGTTCTGCAAGGTCTACACTTTAAACATGGATAACGGTGTCCCTTGTGGGACCCCAAAAAGTAAGGTATGAAAGAATCTGCTAACACTAATATGAGCAGGATGTAGGTGTACATGGAACAGTAGGTTGTGCCAGTGTGATAATACATGGGTTGACAAAACGTACAACATGTGACCCGAGATGGGGAGAGTGGGCAATGTGTAGGGGTGTGCTCATACCCCAGATGGGCTCGCAGTAAGTATTTGTCACGACTGCTGTAGAGGGGTGCCAGGTAGGTGGACCATGGGTATGCATTAATGGGCTTAAGTGTGCAGGTGCTGGTTGGCAGAGATGTGGTAGGCCCGTCCAGTGGAAGTCATTAATATTCCTATGTGGGCATAGCATACGCCTACAACTCCCAAACCTGAAGAGCACATCTACCGGATAGTTTGTAAACCATCGGGGAATACAGAGAGACCTACACAGTGCCCTGTACCCGAGTAGCATGGACGTCCATAGTTATGTATCAGAATGTACCAAAGTCCAAAGAAACACTGCCAAACTACTGATATTAGGTGAACAGGTGGCGGAATACAGGTAATGACAGATGACAACATGTATGAGTCATAAGCAGCATGTACCTCGACAAACGTGAATGAATACATATGTTCTGTGACTGTGAATGTGTCTGGTTAATAGAACCAATCATCTAAATGTGTCCCGCAGGGTGTTATGCATTGTTCCTGATACGGCGTTCAGTCACACCCATTGGTATGTGAGTTCTGCTACTGACGGAAACCGCATAAGTTGCTGACCACTTCAGGTAGATGATAGCATAATAGAAGAGGTTAAACACCCATACGCCTGCAAGGGACACACCCGTCTGGGCAGTTGTGTCCTGCAAAACGACAGTTATGGCACATGGCCTGTGCATACCTCTCAACTGTTCCCGAATTTCACGGACATCCCTGATTTCGACCCATATTTCAACTCTGTCCCTCTTAATCCCTCCTAAAACTAGTGACTTTTGGAGGAAAGGTGGTGAATTACACTTAATGGCAACTGACAATAATTAAGAGTTACAATTTTACTTCAGAAAATGTGTGTTAATTCATATGCACTGATTCTGTCAATGTATCAGGTTAATAGCACTAATATTTTAAAGTTGTCCCTGATTGTCCCTGTTTTTCCCTGACTTGTCCCTGATGCTGTTGAAATTTGTCCCCGATTGGTTGAGAGGTCTGGGCCTGTGAGTTCGGGAATGGAGGCTATATAGTGTGTGCAGTGGTGTCAGACATCACTTTGTTGTATCAGTAACAGCTACATGTAATAGGAAACAGTATTATCAATTATAATGCTACATGAATAACCTTAACGTATGCAAACCATGGAGGTCGTCCGTGTACTACTGGCTGTGGCTCAGACCTCTCAACCAATTGGGGACAAATTGCAACAGAATCATGGATAAGTCAAGAAAACACAAGGACAATCAGGGACACATTTAAAATATTAGAGCTATTAACTGGAAACATTGACAGAATCAGAGCATATGAATTAATACACATTTTCTGAAGTAAAAGAAGTTTGTAACTCTTACTTATTGTCATTATTCATTAAGTGTGATTCACCACCTTTCCTCCAAACGTCACTAGTTTTAGGAGGGATTAAGAGGGACAGAGTGAAAATATGATTCAAAATCAGGGACAGTTGAGAGGTATGCTGTGGGTATGTGTTGCCTCGACACATGTGATACCTCTACATATAGGGTCAATAGGTCCGCCACCAGTCTGAACGGCCAAAGTGGAACCTGGTCTGTAGAACTGTCAGATGTATCAGGGCAGAACATACATACAGCCATGCATAGTACTGAAATATACATATCGGAGCAAATCAAAGCATAGTCTAGCAGCAGTATAGTTGCTTATGCTACTACATATGACATATCGACATGTCAGGTATACAAGACCTCTAACAAGCAACCAGCACAGACACCTACAACATGTGAAGGTCCCCTAATCAGGACAGTTGCAATGGCTAGAGTATTGTCCATACCACTCAACTGTCCCTGAATGTCAGGTACGTCCCTGCGTTCGACTGAAAGTCTAACTGTGTCCCTCTTAATCCCTCCTAAATGTAGTGCCTGTTGAAGGAAAGGTGGTGAATTACACTCACTGACTAATGACAATAAGTAAGAGATATAAACAACTGTTACGTTGCAATATGTGTATTATGTCATATGCTCTGATTCTGTCAATGTGTCAAGTTAACAGCACTACATTTGTAAATGTGTCCCTGCTTTTCATGACCTGTCCCTGAGTCTGCAGAAATGTGTCCCCAATTGGTGGAGAGTTCTGGTATTGTCACATGTGATGTGTGATGTGTGATGAGGGACTGTCCCATGCAAAGTGGGAAAGGTGTCACTCCTACAGTCTCCCGTCGTGCAATCTGAAAGGTGGTCAACGTGCAGTTGGTATGCGGTAGCATGGCTCGGCAGACCGCTGTGTTAACAAACTCAAGTCACATGTCAGCATTGCAGAGTATCGGTTCCCATGTATCAGGTAGATGGGAGCAGATCATATGAGGAACACGCATATAATATGATTACGTCACTGGACAGGCCGCCGAGTCCGTACAGTCGAATGGCTGCTGTCGCAAAATGGTTACACGTACCCGATACTGTAGTCATGTAGTCCGATGTAATACGCATCACAAGGGATCGCACACACCCAGCGTGAGTGACAAATGTGAGCGGACATGTCGGAGAGCGAGCGGCTGTAAGCGTGTTTGTCTACCAGTATGCCAGTAGTGCCCTGCCAAAGAAATGTGGCGTGTAAACGTGTATAAGGTGCTGTGACCAGAGGTCAGCAGTGCTTAACACTGTGCAAACCCATGCACAACAGCTCCCACCTGCTGGACTGTGCCTTACCCGGTTTGTATCCAAAGGCGTCGGCATGTCCGCAAACAAAGAACCGCCCTATACACGTGATGGTAGACATACCCTGCGCACATAGCTCATGTGACTGAACAATAGACCATGGCAGATGTACAGACAATAGACCGCAAACACCATACAATGCAGACATCCAACAGTATAGCAATGTACTGGCAGATATGTCCAGACCACTGGTGTGTGTATGCTTGGCCGTCCTGTGTATCAGTGTGTGAGCATGCCCAGTATGACTGTTGCGCATTTTGTAGACTGACAATACCATCATGTGTGTGAGCATGCAAAGTATGGTCAACTGTATTGCATGTGTCACATGTCCAGATAGTTAGTACTGTGTTGTAGACCCTTCCGTTCTACACAGGTGACATGCTGTCTCTGCAGGGTAGCTAATGGTCATGTGGCATTGACAGTTGCTACATGTCTGTATAGTGTGGGGGGACATGCAACCACAGTCCTGCACAGCACCGTGGGTGGTGCACATGACTCACATGTATAGGTGTGACGGTGGGCACAGCCAACAGTTGTACACATCTGCCGCTACTGTACAGGTCTGCCAGGTACTCCATGTCAGTGTGTGGACCTACCTAAATTGCTGGTTGGAGGGATACCAGGGTACGTCAGTTCCCAGCATTAATTACCAGCACAGTGGTGTTGGACGTCCTGTTACACATCCTACATCAAACAGCCTGGCCTGCTGTCGTCTGTGTGTGTCATACAGGGTTAGGGTCTGTCAGTGGGCATATCCATATGCCATCGTATATCATTTGTCTGTATTGGTCCACATCTGTCCAGCTGCATGGGACGTGTGTGGGCTGTACGGACACACATGATGATCATCCCATAATCTGCAGTGGGTAGGACACCCTGTGTACTACAGGCTACCATTGTGAACCTCGTATGTGCTACAGAGGTCATGGTGCCACTATGGATGTGCACTGTCTGCTGCCCTAACATTTGGCTACCACAGTCACTTGTATGCTCACATACATACCAGAGCAATGGGTAAGTACACATTGTAATACAACCGCCACTTGTTAGGTCAATAGACATACCCAGGTTGTGTTACTGATGCACATAGTGCACCTCCCTTACATGGCCGAGCACAGGTACTGTCATGTTTGGCATCCATGGTACTGTGTGCGGGTCAGAGAAGGGAAATCCGTGGGTACCTACTGTGTCACTGCATAGGTCATACGGTGCACAGGCTGTTGACGACTGTGCCCTACACAGGTAGTTCCTTCACCAAGTCACACTGTGCCTGTACAGGCCTTGGCAGTGGTGTTGGGCTGTGTGGCCTTGCCCCATGCCATTTGTGCTGCAACTGTTACTGCAGGCTAGCATTGTGTAGCATAGCAAATAACATAACAACATGTATGCATGTAACTTGTGAATACTGCAGAGCCCCTACAGATGTGTCTGGATACCAGAACTGTGAACTGAGCATCCCAAACACATGCACATGTATATATCTTGCCTGTGCATCCGCCTCAGTATGGTGTGAGTGTTCAGGTGTGTGTGCATTGCTGATGGGTGTTATAAGCCACTACACCAGTGTTTACCTAGCATCCACCACTGGGAGACTGTAGGGGATGTCCACATAGGCACTGGTGTGCTACCGCTGTGTCAGACGCCATATATTGGGCACATCACAGCTTCCAGGGCAGACAGCACACACATTCAATGTCATGCCCTGGCCATCGCATAGGGCCTAGCTGTTGGAGGGTATGCCCCTGCACTGACTGTAGGCCCTACCCTGCTCCCCGGGTAGTGCTAAGTGTGTAGGCTATAGCACCCAGTATCCCAGGGTACTCATCCATGTGGTGAAACAGATTCATATTGCAGGTCCACTAATCACGTATGTGGAGGACCTGTATGTGCTCACTAGCATGTGTTGACATGGCATCTGTGAAGTGGTGCAATACTCTGGATGCAGATGCCTGTGAGATACTCATGATATCCCCAGTTGTGCTGTGTGAGGTACCTGTGGCTAGTATACCTAGGACAACACATCCCATGGTATCCACTGTGATGCATTCCCCTCGGCTTGTGTGATGTGTTAGGCACAGGTCAACAAGCTGCTGTAGGAGGTCTCTGTCCACCCCATAGTGCTCTAACATCCCCAGCCCATGTAGACCCTGGTAAGTCACCCTCGGTCAATAAAGTCGTATGTCACCCCAGTAAGGGTTGTTCGGCAGCATACACATCCGCACTGCCCCAGCCCCCTGCACATGTTGGTGTATGTTGGCTGCTGCAGCCCGTGTCATTTGGTTGGACTGTGTCGTGAAATGTCTCTGCAGGTATACACCGGTGGTGTAGAGTGTGGATGACATATGTGTGTATACTGCTTGCTCGCATTAGTGTACTGTTCATGTGTGGGCTGGCCATGTCATCAGCTGATTTTGCTGATCAACACCTGTGTGTGCAGCCTGGACACCCTGACTACCCCACCACTGCTGTCATCCCTCCCAACATCACCAGGCAGGTATAGACACACCCCTAGCTGAGGTTTGCTAGGGCAGGAGCACTCCCGAGGCACAGTACTGCAATGTACATACAGTATGCCTGACCCCTCTCCCATGCTATCATCTATATGCGAGACCTGCACCTTTATGGCCACTGGTGATGCGGTATGTGTTGGCAGCAGAACTGTGTGCGGGGAAGAGGCGGACATAGCTGGGATGGCAACCGTTGGCACAGATTCAGCCCCTGACAACCCTGCCTGTACCTCATGCATATGTTCATCACTGCTAGTATCTGTGGGGACACTAACATCAGATGAACCGCAGGATGGTAACGCACCTACATCACCTGTGAATGCAAAGAAAGACTAAATTACAATAGGCACACACAGACACACACACACACACCATGCATGTGAGTAGACAGATGGCATGCAGCATGCCTGTGATACAGCAGACGGCATGCAGCTCAGACATTAATAGTGTTAGTTACCATACCTCCCTGGGGTGCACACTACAGCAAGCAGGTGTCATATCAGTAGCCATGCAGTTCACACAATCATGGTAGTATGCATGCATCCCCATGATACACCATGTGGACCAGAACAGGATAACAGTACACATGGCTGACGTGACCTTGATATGTAATCCGCTGACATGTGCATTAACATGCATACATGTCTGACACAATGGTGTCCTGACACGTGTACAGCGTCGAAATGGGCATCACATTGCGGTGTTGTCTGTATGCTCTACAGATAGAATGCATGTTTAGTAAATGTGCATGAGCATGGAACGGTAGTGTGAGCCGTCTACATTGCTATACAGTGTGAAGTACAGACACTGTGCCATTGCATGGCATCATGAGGCATCTATATTGCTATACAGTGCATAATATGTACACATTGCATAGCCATAACTGCATGCATACCCATGACATAACTGTGGATTGTGACCCACAATGCTGAGGTGTATACACACCAAACCATGCTGTGTCATGTGACAGGTCACTGGAGGACCTACAGTTGACACCCCTGCACAACTACTACAGAGTCTTAGCTGCCTGGCAACCATGTCCACACATAGCAGACTTGTCAATTCACCATGTCCCACATGACATTGATGTACCACACACATGAGGTGCACAGCTAACGGTGATGTCCTACAGCAGCAAGGGAAATGTACAGTATATGTGGCCTGATGTGGTGTCAATGTCTGTGGAAGCTGTACAGGTGACTACTGTCATGCTATGACACAGTCGTGATGTTCAACACATCTTATATGGTGGATGTCAGTGACACCTCCAGTAGCTGTGGACAGGTTTTTAGGATGTCCAGTGTACCACATCAACTGTATAATTGGTCAACTAAGGCTATAATTGGACCATGTGTGGACAATGTGAAACAGGGTGTATACACATCACATCTACTGTGTGGCTACGTGTGTCTGGCCATCCCCCATGGCCATGTGTGCACATGTGTTGGCCAAATGTGTGTGATGGCCATCTATCACACATGTCTGTGTTGTCCCATATGACATACACCCATAGATGTCAGATATGTCACCATCCACAGGGCTATGCAGACAACGGGTTGTATGTTTGGTATGTGGGGTATGGGTTATGGGATAGTGTGACAATATTGCAGCCAAATCACTACGTGTCTGGGACATGTCAGATGGCACATCACAATGTGTGCACCCATTGCAGGGGCATATAACACAATGGTGACTCCTGTGGGCTGCCCATATCACAGCTCACTGTGTGGTACTGTTTGCGTACCACACGTGTTGTTCCAATGTATAGTACATATGTCTCCATTGTAGAATACCTCCACCATTGTATGCACAGCTGTCCACACATGTAGCAATGACAAATACTGTGGTTTCATGTCGGTGTATCATTTCATTGGTATATATTGCACATGGGTGGCCTATGTGAATGATGGGTGATGTGACCTGTATATCGTGACTGGAATGAACATCAAGTGTACAAGTGTTAACTGGCCACATGGAGAATAGATCTATGCTTTAACATGCCTGATACTGATGACAGTCTCACCTGAAATGGACTCATGTCTGTGTGGCACGCCAGAGGTACCTGTATAGGGGTGACAGCAGTATGAACATTATCCATGACTGTATGACAGCCACAGGGTGCACTGTGCATGTTAACACATTCACCTGTACAATAGCATATAGTATGCACATGTGTGCATACACAGGGTAGCATACTGTAGTATGCAGCATGTGTGTCCACATACCTTGCATATGTTGTTACATTACATAATGTACAGTGACACATGCAACTAAATGGGATATAATAGCCATATGTGCAGTACTGACTTACCAGGAAACTCCAGGCTCATTGGTTGGGAGACACCCACCTCCATGATGGCAGCTAGTGTTTGTGGATGCTGCTCTGAGGGTGTCCCCAGACTGGCCAGTAGCTCATTGGTGTGTGTGAGTGGGGGCTGGGTTGGTGGCCTACCACCTGCTCCACCTTGTTCCCTGGCGATTGCAGTGGCACACTGTTTTGCATGTCGTATCAAGTCCGTACAGTGTCTGCACACCTGCTGGTAGGTGCGGTTATGGCCACCCACATCGTTCACCCTCCTGCGAAGATCCTGCCACAGGTCATCCTGCTGCTGGGCATGCTGTGGCACATGGCTGAACAACACCTCGTAGTTCTCATGGAGGTACGAGATGAGGACATCATCCTCCTGGCGGCTGTACGCTGACAGGCGTGTACGAGGCATTATCTGTAAGACATAATGATGGTGACAGGTCACAGTTTCAGAGATGTACAGAGATACTGCTGCACATACATTTCTAGTAAATCTAGTACATCTGCACAGTTATCTTTGCAAATCATCATGACACTGACACGACTGACATGTTTGTGTCACACACATGTAACACCTGTTATGCATTGGATATCATCACCATATTTGTGTGTCTCCTCATTACATTGTTCATACTCCAAGTGAATGCTGTCTTGATGTGGGCATGTCTGTTTGCCTGCACTGGTGTTCTTACCTATCAGCACATGCCTGGATGTGTCCACGGTAATGCTGTTGACCTTGATGCTGTGTATATGTCACATATCAACACATACACAGCCTTAATGGACTTGAGCAGTGACAATGCACACATATGCATGGAAACCTTTACATTCATGTGTTTTGCCATGTACATCTATACAGCACTGTACAGCTGTTCAACATCCTGCCACGGATCGCCTGTGTTGCACATGTGATAGACATGGGACAATGGCTAGTCGGACGTCATTCGCAGGGATGGTTATCAACTATAGCATGTACGGGCAAGGTTTCCTAGCTGTATCTGACAGCCATTATGCCACTGCGAGGTGCATCAGTGCCACATTACTGATCCAGACAGTTGATACTACATCTACCATGCGGCCATCACACCATGTATGACAGGGATGACGTGCAGCTTTGATGGACAGTGTTGCATGGTATGGCGGGAGTATGTCACATGTATGGCACAAGGATCTGTCCAGCATGTGGCGATCCTAGTAGTAGGACGGTGGCTGCCAATGACGTATGTCATTCAGATCAGGATATGGACATGTAGCATGTCCAACATCATAGTGTAGCAAATGTCTTTATGCAAGGTAGACAGCATGCTGCATAGTGGAGGTGAGGATTGTGAAGGCTGGTATCGCCCATCCACGCATGGCCAAAACCCCTTAAAGGTAATATGTGATCCAATATTGGTCACCCGAGTGCTGTGTATGCCTGTCCAATGATCTCTGTGCTCATGGATGGCACCCTGTCATGACATGGGTACCTCGTATGACTACCTAAGGGGCCTGGAGATGTCACCAACTCAGGAAGGTGTACTGCACAGCACCATCCCTTACACAGTGTCCATAATGTTGACCACAGCCTAGGTGGTAGTTAATGGGTACAGGGATATTCACCTAGTGGTGACAATGCTGATATCATCCATCAGAATGTGCACATATGTCACACACCTCACCCACACAGCCCATTCTCTATGTTGTTCACAACACTGAGACAGCTATTGCTCATAGGTCATGGCCATTCACATCCTTACATACACAGATGCCTGACATTTGTCTGTGTGGTATGGGCTACAATGAGGGTGGAGTACAACACATTAACCCTGCTTTACTGTAGCTGGCACTGGTGTGATATGCACATGTCACTCTGGCACCTTTTGTAGTGTTGATACTGTCAACAGGCCACTGGTAGAACACTCCTGTGACATACAAACGTATATGTAGTCAAACATCCGTACTGTCATGTACATCTGTACTGCTAACATCTACATTGATAATGGTTCATGGACTTGCAGACCATACTCAGCAGGGTTATAGTGCAGTGCCACCGCTTATGACTGTCGTCACCACTTGTGGGTTGATATTATCCAACACCCTATCTGTATTGTATGTTCATGCTCAACACTTGTTCAGAACTTGTGAGCATGTCATGAGCCACTGATTAATATAGCACCCATTCCACACCATTTCTCACAGGTACACTGTTTGTCCTTACATTTCCAGCTTGCTTACAGTACAACAGTTGTTGTACACACGTAACCCACATATCTTGTGAGACATAGTTGTATATACAGGCATGTCTAACTGTCACGTACCAGTGCTATTGCCTGTTTATATGCTGAACATGTCGTACATGTGGCAATAGAGCAATTGTCTCATGTACACAGTCAATGCTCACCTCCCAACATACGACACTACAACCTGTGGGGGATGCACATATGCAGCCCTGCTGGGGGTAATGCTGTCACCAACCCTGACTGCACCTGACAGTCATGTGTGGATGTGTAACATTCGCAACACACCCCACTCATCACATAGTCTCACAAGATCTCCACCACAGGCCGCACATACGAGGACAACTTGTGCAGTACCTCTCCATACTCTGTGTAGGCACCAAAGGCAGCCCCCATCACCAAACACAACAACAACAACTTATAGCCCACAGACTCATGTGTGCCAATCACATACAGCCAATAGAGTGTTATAACATACACAACACACCTGTCATAGGTGACTCTGTAGGCGGTCACACTGATGTTCCACTCAGCAGGCTACACAAGGTGATAGTCGCTTACATCTTGTTGTTGGGTAACTGGTTCTGCAACATAACCTATGCACCCATGCCACACCTCACCAGGTACAATGTGACTGTCATTCTCCATGTTAGTGTGACTGCCCTGAGATGCAACTTCACAGACTACATGTGGAAGGACATGCAATAGCTCACCAGTCTTGTAGCCCTGCAGGTATGGGCAAAGCCTTGGGGAGCATTATGCATTCATCCGGACCTGATACCACTGTACAACAACTGACTGTGTCACTTCAACAGTTGCCCATGCTTCTGCTGTCATTCCACAGGCATCTGGTATCTATCCGCTTAGACGGACATAGTCAAACAACACGATGCTTTGGCACAGATGACCTGCACCTGTCAGCCCTGGGAGTACAGATCACATGTAAGGCTCGTGCTGCTTCTATACTGCCTGTCTTGCACAGTTTCCAATAACATTCACCACCAGAACGGGAATTGGCAAGCAAAACATGGGGTCATGTGACGCAATGCTTGACATCTTCATCTCTGACGCATGCAGGCAAGGCACTCCTTATAATGCACCACTTCAATATCTCTGCAGTGACTGGGACCTGCCTCTAGGCTCTGCAGAGCACACCTGCAATGACAGGTTATACACAGACCATACTTTTCAGTCATGTAACCTGGACCGGCACACCCATGGCTGAGGTGTTCCCATATTCCACTATGTTGTAAACACATCCTGGCTAGTTACTTAGCACAATGCATCAGAGGTGCTCCATGTGCAACTAACTGTGCCGAGAACTGCTATACACATTGTAACAAGCTACGGATTCAACAACATACCCCACGGTTACCAGACCTTATGTCTTGGTGTACTGGACAGTAGGGCTCAGACAGGTACTACTGATGTGAGACTGACACTACCCCACACTTAACTGGGATAGCCACTCATGTATCGACACATTAGGCCAACGCTGTCCGTGATTCATAGCCTCCACTCGGCTGGATCAACCTATACACACCACCTCCAAGACCAACAATATCCTTGACATGGACACTACCAACATGTGACTGGTGTTCCACACCTGGGGTTATCCCCTCATTGGTGGATTCCGAACATATGCTAATCACCCTTGTTAGCCACATCCCGGCACCACACCCTTCACGGCATACACAGTACATGAGTACTACAACACCTACTACAGATGTCTTATGACAGTGGTAGTTAACGTCATGACACCCGTGCAGATGGAGAATGCACATACAAACACTGAAACATACCCCAGTGCACTTCATTAGCATGTACACGACTGCATGGATCATACTATTCCACACAGAGCCATGATGGTACCCACCAGATAACGGTTGCCACTCTGGGGGTCCAGTTCCATGGACATAATTTACAACAACAGGTGGAGGCTGTTGCAAAGTGGTGTACAATCCCATGGGTGGGGTAGCTCACTGGTCAGCCTTAGTAGGGTCACAGGATCCCTCTTCACATACTCCAAAATTAGCTACGTAAACATTACTGTGACACATTCCAGGGTGTACCACAAGGCATTATGGTGGTATGTCAGTAGTCAATGGCAATGCCCACATCTGCTCTCACATACAACAGTTACTCAGGAACATTACAGAACCAGGTGATGTTGGCAACATGCTGGCGGATGGATTCAATGCTAACATTACACCCTCTCACTCCCTACAGGGCCACAATCCATGCAGGAACATTGCGGTGCCCCTGCGGTCACACCTACACAGTAGTAACCTGCACTCTATTTGTCCTGGGACACTGGCCCCATGTGACCATCCAAAATCCCAGGCTGTGATGTCCACAAACCTCTGATCGACATGTCTCCCCACTAGGCCACCATTTTTAGTAATAGCCTTGTATCAGACATTGTGGCCCCTGAATGGCACACAGCAACAGCTATCACACTCCACACAGGTGGCGCCACAATGCATGAGTGGGATTATTGCCCTACACACCTGACTGGACTGTTCTGCAAGGCTATGGGGCACATCATAATGGACGTCATTCACAGAGACATTGTTGGGCTCCGGTCCTTTGATGCCACCCAGGTTGGACTTGTTAGGGCCAGAGCATTGCTCCTACACCTGGTGGACTCCTTTCATACAGTTACCAGGGTAGTTGATGACGGTACGGGGGTCCACACAGCCTACATTGTCCTCTCATTGCCTTTCAGCACCGTTCTCCATTCTGGTATTGACAACATACACATCCACCTGCACATCGAACCCTATGTCTCAGGAGGTTATGCAAAGTGGCTCATGGACAGGACACACACAATGAGGGTAGCATACCATAGTACCTACTGTATTTCAGTTACACTTGGTATACCACAGTCCTCAATCATAGGGCCCCTCATGTTCGGTATATGCTTCCCTGAGGTACAGGCTAGCACAGAGGGACTTTCCCTGCCTAGCTTTACAGACCACTGCATACAAAGCACCATGATTGATCCACCAGCTGATACTGACTCCATCCATAAGGGTGTCACTGTGACGGATACCTTATATCAATATCATGGCTTCAAGCTGCATGACACGAGGTGCATGAACATCCCCTTTGCATTACACCATTCACCCACTGACTATCACGTAGGTGGTAGTCCCCTACATACATGTCACATTGTATGTGTTCGTAGTACACATGTATGTCACACCCACTCCTGTGATGACCATATTGCCACTGTGGCGTGGATATCCTTCTATGTGGCCACACTTATTTGTACTGGGTGTATAGCTGGTACATAGGCACCCATTGTACCTCTGGACTCCAGATGTATACACACATTCAGGGTACAACACCCCGTTTAGGGTGTACCTTACACAACAGCTACGACTTTACATACCACAACATTAACACACCATGACATTTATTGAGCTCCAACGGTTAAAGTATGCGGCTGAACTACGGACACCACGTCTGTACACATTTGCATACTACATACTCAGGGGTGACCTCTGCTGAACAGACAGGGCCCATGTCCACAACAATATTAATGGATATACTCCACATACGCGACATAAGCAAAAGCCACTGTGAGCAACATGCTCATGGATATGTGCACACACGCAATGATGAGTGGGATGTGCTTGAGGGTTACATTCCCAAACCAGACACTCACCATGCTTTGGAACATGATTCCTATGTACATCAAGCAGGGACACTCAGTAGCACTGTTCATGTGATACCTCACTTGGTGGATGGGAGACACATGTATGTCAGGGATCACTGCAGTGGCTGTACTGTGCAGAGGTGCAGGTAACACATGGCTCTGCTGTTCACAGGACACTACCCTAGAGAGGTGCCGCTGGTGTGAACACTGTAGTTGTGCTTACACAGACTTGCCAGACTGCACAGTACAACACTATGAACCTGTGAAGCTATTACATGTCCTTTGTGCAAGGTTAATTGAGTAGCCCTTCCATTTAGATTAGCTGTCATGCTATTACAGTGTCCTGTAACTACAAGCCATATGTATCCTGTTATTGTGCATTGTACATGCCAATAGACGATACCTTTGGTATGCATGATATGCCTGTTATGCTGTGTAGCATATCTGACATATCTACCTACAATACTATACATTACACGTATTTTACATAGTATCCCATAATGCAAAGCATACTTGCACAGCGGGACCAACTTAGACATGTCATTGTCGTTATATGCCCATACACATGCCTACTGTGACAGTATATCAACATATACTATCCCCTGCTATGGCACGTACTTGTTGGACATACCCTACCACTGACTGCGGGTGGTATGGAATTGTTTTGTTTAAAGCCCTCATGTCGCATCCCTTGTGATGTCTGTGATGTTTACCTTGTGGCCCACTGCAGGACGCACAGTTTCTACAAGCGTTAGTATGCTCAGCAAGACATCACTACATGAATACCTTTTCCCACTTTATGCATTGCGGACACTTTTAATTAATACAAAACAGGCTATACATACACTAACATAATTAATACAAAACATGCTATACATACACTTACATACCAAGTGTTCTACATACTTTGTTATTGTTCCGGACTTTCGTATCTATCTCTCTTACACTGTTTAAACAGTTCTACGGTATGAGCATACGGTTTGAATGTCTGGCAAGTCATCCTTATATACGTCAATACCTGTAACATGTGGTTTCCTGCTGCCAATTGGTGTTTCTGAGTGACTTATTACTTGCACATCAGCTTTGCAGCTACTCCATTCACCAATTACGTGGCAACAGTGGGGTATAATTGAATTCTCCACTTGGGCGTTGCCCATTTGCCGTACCTTCGGGGAGACGGCCTGTATTGTGTTTTGTTGTGTGTAATTGCAACTGCTATGTGTAGAGACACGTATAGTTTGGATTCATGTCCCCCGTGGATTGTGTGTGATGGCTAGAGTATGTGGTTCTACATGTGAATGTACCTGTCATCCCAACCATCTGATAAGGGACTATTGCAAACAAAACCTGTAACATCGCCGTTTGTTCCATTATACAATGGCTATGATTTTGCATGGCGCCTTTAAATGTGTCTCTCACAAGGTATGTTAAAGCTTCTGCAGATGTAATTGACTGACTGGATGTTTGTGCTGTAATTACAGTCTGTATTGCTATAGTTTCTAGTTTGAGGGACGTAGGTGGGTGTACATAGCATATACAGGTTTGTGGGGCTTGCATTTCTACATATTCCATATATATGTGTGGGCTCCTTCCCTAATTAAAGAGCTATCAGTTAGTAGACTTATGTTACGGGATTATACAATGGGCCGTTGTTAATTGGTTTCTATATAGTATGCAGGTGAGGTTGATACTTCCATACCTCCGGAATTACAGCGATATGTAAAGGGATATTTCTAAATGACAGCTATCCCGTGTATTTCTGTCCCAGATATTTGCAGTCATTGCAGTTGTGTTGGTAACAGAACCTCTTTGGCATGTGTTGCCACCTTTTCAAATGGCCACAGTAGGACACTTGCAGGACACACATCAGTGTTTACAGGCCGACACATACCCATGGTCAGTACACAGGATAGCACATACTTTTATCCTCAATACATACTTATTGTTGTGGGACTTTGGCTACTTATTATATTGCATGTAACATTTACGTATCCTACATACAGGCATAACTATTTAATGCACCTATTACATATTATATGGGACATAATAATGTCCTACAATCTCGGACAGTTGCCCTTTGTAATGTTTTATGTCAAGACACAACTGCCCAGGGAGGGGCTGTCCCTCCTAATGTGGGACAGGTGGTAACCGCATGCATACGGCTAGCTATACCCACACCTACCGTAATGATCTACCTCCGAGTTGGCACTAACAGACACACGATGCGGACACACACTCATACATTATAGTCACATGCACACAGCACCCTCCACACACATACACAGACTACGGCAATCACAAACTCAGTCGAACACAGTACCTACGTGGACCGCAACACCGGCAGCGGTAACTAAATGTCCCTTCATATCATGATAATATTACTCGCGGTTCTACTGTTCCTGTACTGTGTTCTTTCGGTATTTCAGCCTCGTGGTTACATGTGTCAGTATGTGACACATTCCATAGTTGGCAGTATCCTATTTATTTGTACCTCCAAGGTTTTATGAATGTCATTGACCTATCTATATATTTGCAGATATCAGTGAATCCGTATATATCAACATATATGTGCTATTAGTACAGGGGTGAATAATGCTGGTTTCATCTGTTCTGGACATCATTGACCATGATCTGCACGATATTCGGAGAAGCTTAGCCCTGTTTCACGCATATACATATAGTCATTTTTAAATGATGCTTACCAGCAGTGGGCAACTCATATTCCCGCTAACGTGTGCTAAACATGATCTGATGACCTGCATCCGACATGCATTATTCGTGCCTTCAGGATTACGTTACATCCCTTGCAGGACGTGGGACCGGGAACATGCACGACGGTCACTGCATTTACCACTTGGCCATCTGGGATTTGTACACGTGTTATGGCATTTTGTATGTGGAGTATACTACGGCTGTTACTCCATACTGCACTCACATGGGTAACTCAGTTTACATATGGATGAGTCCAGTTAATGGTATGTCCATGTGATGTTTACTGGATGTGCTCCGGCATTGGGTATGTATATCACAGTGAGCCACACACGATAATGTGCTACACCTTCAAACGACCGTAGGTGGAGCATGCTGGGGTGACGAATACCTGTCATGGGTACACCCCATGCCTTGACACAACATCCATGATTACATTATGTGGAGCCCCTCATTAACGCAGCAGGGAATCCGTGCAGTGTGTGTGTGGAACAGTGCTTACACACATGCGATCCCGCGATTGCCTCTGCTCCACTAAGCGACGGTTGGTTACTCGATGTTGTGGCGACAGCAGACACTGTTTGCCTCGTTCGGTGTATGGCCTCTGATAATCAGGCGTGTACCTACCGATGTACCTGGGAACCTATACACACAGCACCACCATATGCTGATAGGCGCATGTACTGTTCAGGTGTTGACATTCCTTGTTCCAATAGCTGTTGTGTGCACAATGTTTGAGGGCTGCCTATGTAGGATTCACACAATGGGCCACCTATACATTGCAATTTACAGGTGGTCGTGTGTGTGTGCCATTCATTTTACTGTGTGTGCAGGTGGAGAGGTGTGTCAGTCCATAAGGGCCTACACTGTCAGAGTATGTGCTATACGTTCCCTCTTTGCCAAGGCGTAGGCATATTGGGCACACCTCCGTCTGCCTACTGGGGCTGGCACAGTGTGTTTGTGGTCTGAATCCCTCTGTGCCTGTGATGGCCTTGGCAATTGCGGTGGCCTATGAGGGCCTTCACCATTTTGTCCCTGCTGCAGCTGTTTCCACAGGATCATATAATGTAGCATGGCACATACTATGAAGATGTGGGCACACGTGCTTGGAGAGTACTGCAAGGCTCCACCAGATGTGTCCAAGCAACGGAACCGTGATTTCAGCATCCTGAACACATGCTCTATGATGATTCTGGTTTGTGCATGTGCCTCATTATGGCGTTCTTGCATGGGTGTGTGTGCATTTCTGATGGGAGTCATCATCCACGGCTCCAGTGCATAGCCAGCATCCCCCACAAGGTGGCCATGTTGGATGTTCCCCCTGACAAATACCTGCTGTGAGGCATGCCAGATATGGGAGTCATGGTAGCTTCCAGGGCTGCCAGCACACACATCCATGATAATGCCCTGGGCATTGCACACAACCTGGCAGTTGATTGAGTGGAATCCCTTGCGGTTTATGTAGTGCCTACCATGCTCACCGGGTGGTGACTTGATATGTATGTGCGTGCAGTCTATGGCACCCAGTACCTCCGGGTAGTGTGCCACACAGTGGAAGTGATGCATATTGCTGGCCAACTCCTCCTGAGTTCAGGGGAAGTATATATGCTCATTGGCATGTGGTAACATGGCATCCAGGAACTGGTGTAGTACCCTAGATGCTGATGCCTGTGAGATCCCCATTATATCTCCAGTTGGCCTTTGAAAGTTACCTGTGGCTAGTATTCGCAAGCTTACACATACCTTCGTGTCCACTGGGATGGGTTCCCCTCTGTTGTTTCTGGTTCTCAGGCATGGCCGGCACAGCTCCACTATTTGCTGTAAGATGTCCCTGTCCACCCTGTAATGCTCTACTATCTACAGATCATGTAGCCCCTGGTAGGTTACCCTTAGTCTGAACACTCTTCTCCTCCTCCGGGGCCTGCGGTGGTTGTCGGCATCATCCTCCACAACATCGTCAGTCTCTAACACATGGTGATGAATCACAGCTATGGCAGCTCCCAACATCTACATTTTAAAAGTTCTCCATGTGTTTACACCTATGGTGCAGTGTTTGGGAATACACAGGTGTGTGTAGGGTGCTTTCACACTTTATACTATTGTGCTGTGAACACCGATGATGTCATAAGGTGTGTATGTACGATCGTAGCTACAGGGTATCTTATGTGTTTTACTACAGGAACTACTATTGTGGTGCCTTTGGTATTGAATTACATTTGGCTGCCGTGGATTACCTCTTGCCCTTCCCTTTACATTTCTGCACATTTCACCTACCATTTTCTGGCATACATCCAGCAGCCTGCTTTCATTTGTACTTTCCTAGACCTGGCTTATCTTGCGTAATGTGTTCTATTGCCGGTCTACTGTAGGTTTGCTTTGCTCTGCTATGACAGTTCTCCTATCTTTGCAATCCAATGCCTCCCCTCCTTTCTTTGCAATCCAATGCCTCCCCTATCCTGTTTTGCAGGTTTCTGCAAGCAGACTTGTCAGCTGCCGTCGATTGGCCGCCGTGAGTTGATAGGTGTTAATTGCTCAGTTGTACTCCAATTACCCTACTGCAGCATTTCCTTCTTTTCTTCCCCTGTCCTTCCTGTTCATGCTATTGTTCGCGGCGCGTGCATCCGCTTATCGGGTTTCGGGCACGTTTTCATCCGTGTACACATGCGCTTTCGGGCACCATATGTGCTCTCAGCTAAATGATTCTATACCTACCTCCCCACCGCTGTCCTGCAGCTTTGATTAGCAATGGCCAGGCCAGATTTGCATTGCTCCAATGTGCTTACAGCTATGGTGGCACACCCCTCTGCTGATGTCATGTATCACCTCTGAGCCACTCCTCAGTGTTATAGCGCTGCGCCGTATGGTACATCCTTCATCCGGCGGGACGTTTGCGATTCAGTATTACCTGCCTCATTTGCATGGCATTGACTACTAATTCATAGTTACCACGCCGAACACTGTCGCAGACCCTTAGCAACCCTTGCACCTTGGTTGTGGTGTACCATGCATACCACTGCGTATTATGGTGAAATCCTGATTTGTATTACATTGCAATTTTATGACATTTGTATATATTTTCTTTGTGTTCCAGTTTGCGCACACATGCCCTGCGGTTGTACTGTGCGTTACTGTGGACATGACATTAAATGTTGTTTTTTAGGTGTTGTGCATCTTTTCTTATGCCATTGGCTATGTATTTAGCCATTGGCATATGTTAACTTTGTAATACATGAGTCTGGTCCGCTTCCATAGCTCCGATGTTCTGTTTGGGAAAATGTAAACCGTGTTTTTTGGTTTACATTTCCGTGGGCTTACACTACGCCTGCACCACTTCATGTATCGCTATATGCCTTCATTTGCATGGTGTGACACTGCACATGGGGTGATTAGCATACCTAAGCCGAGGGCTGCGCAGTTCTGGCATATGCCGGTAGTGCACATGGAATTGGATCGTACCTGAATCGCTCGGTGGCCATATTTGGCGTTATACCGCCTACACTACGCCTGCACCTGGCGCAAGCTTCATGAATCCCGGGGAAGGATTTCTGCACTAGGCCATGTGGTATGTGTAATTATTGCAATAACATTGATAATAGTGGTTTCTTTACTCACCCAGATATGGGTTGTAAGTATGTGTTTAAGGTGTCTGCTAACTGCCTTACCCAGCATGTGGTTTACCTCACTTATTGTGTAGTGTGTGCCTCCTATTATGTGGGCAAAACTGATAGGATGCTCAAAAACAGGCTTAGGGAACATCTGTACACCATAAGGATAGGTTCTAGCAACAATGCTCTGTCTAAGCATGTTATGCAAGTAGGGCTTAGCCATACCTTTTGTTTTTTGGTCATTGACCATACCTTTCCTAGTATAAGAGAAGGTGATATCAGGAACTGCACTGAGCGTAAATAAGGGAGATGGATTATTTGACTTAGGGCAGAAAGGCTTACATGAAAAAGCCTCCCTTAAACCTGTATTGAAATCTAGGCATTTAAAAGTGTAATGACTTTTTAATTGATGGTTTTATGATCATATATATATATATATATATATATATATATATATATATATATATATATATATATATAAAATGTTGTTTTTGTTATTTGTATATTTGCTTTCATGGTGAAAGTTAGTTATAAACTCATGTTTTATATTGTACTTAATATATATGTTTATATATTATAATATATATGTTTATATATTATATATTATATATGAGATATATGTTTAAGATACAATCCAATGCTTTTTATCATGTGATTGTTTACCATATGATTTTTTATCATGTAGTTTGATTGGCCAGGTTGCTGTATTTAAACTTGGTTATGGGGTGTGCACTATTTTGGTCTGATAAAGCTAACTGTGAAAGCACTTACCTGTTCATGTGCACTGGGTTCGTTTTAATAAATGTGCTTGAAGTTTACTTTTATGGACCTTTTACGTGTTTGCTTCATTGTATACGCTGTTGGATTATTGTATTTAAATTCTGAAAATAGATTATCAGGATTAAGGACAATGTTCACAAAAACCAGATTGCCTAAATGGACTTTCTGTGATACTGCTCTGAAGAGTGTGTCAGAAGAATTCAAAACATTTATGAAAGACATTGGCATTAGCCTTTCACATCTGTGTCTTACCATCCAGCCAATATTGTGTGGGCTGAAGTATTTATATAAATCAGAAGACTGAGAAAGCTTGAACTCTTGATGGTAAGCCTGTGCAGTATGAAACAGATCAGTCTGTCATGATACCATATCAGTTCTGTATTCTGGTTTGGAGGTATTAAAACCACATGTACACATCTGAATACAGATTACATAGATTCAGCATACAAGCCAAAGACCACTTATACGTTTTGCAGCCAAATATAGCTATTTGCAAAAGACAGCAGAACTGATAAATTGTTTTTGGCTTGTATGCTGAAATAGTATCTACATCTAGAGAAAGGCCTAATGTACAGCACTGATACAGTACATGGAGTAGAAATGTAGATCTGGCAAGATGCACTGATCAACCTGATGGTTTAAAGTTGGTGGATAAATAACCAAGTTTTGGCAAATCAAATACTACGACTGCCAGTCCCATGTATGTTATAGGATCCTATCTATCGACCCGGAGGTCATTTTAAACCTAGCCATTTCAACCCAATATAATACTGTACAAGTACTAGTCAATATCCGAGATTGCATTTAGTGATGACTGCCCATGTCCAGGAGGGTTGTGGGCATTATCCTCCGTAAGAATTTACAGTGCCCCATCCACTCATCCAGGTTCCTCTTGAACAGTGTCATAGAAGTGCTCTGTTTCACATGAACTGGTAGCCTGTTCCAAAGATATGCCAGTCCCTGGGAGATAATTCTGTCTCTCCAGCATATCATAATTAAGTGGCAGGCTGTATTTAAGTCCTTGGAATGGGATTGTCCCTGACAATCAAGTCAAAATTATTCACCTTAAAGGTAACTCTAACTATAGAGTTACCTTTAAGGTGAATAATTTTGACTTGATTGTCAATTTATTTGAGGGTCATGTGACTTAATTGTAAAGGTACTTAAATGTTTTTTTATGAGATGTGTGTTTAAATTCTGATGAAGACCTATGCTACAATCAGATGAAAGCACTTAATCTGTTCTCTTTTGTGCAATAAACGTTTTTCCTTTACGGTGTTCTTGTCCTGGAAGCCCACTGGTTTGGTTTTGTGTTGTTTTGGTTTTGGGTTTGTTTAGTTCATGTTTTAGCCTCTTTAAAAGACAGCCTGGGATATCATCTGGTCCCGTAAAGGCCATGTTCTTTGCCTTAGACAGGGCTTTGTGGACCTGCTCTTCAGATATGTAAGGTGGGGGGACGTTTTGGGCAGGGTTTGTTGTAACTTAGGAAGGGATAAGGGAGTGAAATTTTCATCAAACCTATCCTCTAGCAGGTTCACTATCTCTGTGAGGTCAGTGTGTTTAATGCCATTGATCAGCAGTTCTGCACATGCTTGGGTACTACCCTTTAGATAGCTGTAAAAGGCCTTATGGTTATCCTTGGCAGTACTTGCTAGGTTTCTCTCAAAGGAACTCTTGGAGGATTTGACAAGTTGTCGTATTTGCCTGTTAAGGCTGAGGAGGGTGTTTTTCCATTGTTGAGTCCTTGTCTTTGTTTTCTTAGACAGCAACTTTTTGCATTTATTGTAGAGTTTGTTGATGCTGAAGTCCACCATAACAGCTTGATTTTACTTGAGGCTCTGGCTTTGATTCTATCTAGCACAGCCGAGTTTATACACTTATGCAAGTGATTGTAGCATTAGTGGAAGTTTCGGCATAATTACTACTTTCAGCTTGGGGTGGGGCTTGAAATGCATTTATACCTTAACCTAGGTGGGTATAGCTTGCCTTGGTGAAGTTTTTTTAGTCTGATTTCACCCTTTGTGAGTTCTGGTACTAGTGTCAGTTCGAAGGTGACTGATTTGTGGTCAGTGTTAACTAATAAGGGTCCAAGAGTTGCAGCAGAGCACCTGTTTGACATGTTGGTGAGGATCAGATCTAGAATGTTTGTTTCTTTATTCGGGGTATGGGCAATTTGCTCCAGGGCATTTGAATTCACAAAGTCAAGGAACTTTTGTGCTAGCAAGTTTGGGCTAGAGTAGGTTTCCCAGTTGATGGTGGGATAATTGAAATCCCCATAACCAGTGTCTTCAGTATTGGGATTGTCTTCAGTTTGGTTAAGTAGGCTTCACGGGTGTCATGACCCATGGAGGGGGAACTATAACTGGTTAGAACTTGAATGGACCTGGAGTAACTCCATGGAGTTGTCCAGTCTAAATAGAAGTGAGGTGACTTTATCTCTAGTATAGATTGAAATACAGCCTTCTTTGGTTTTCACATGTTCATTTTGCAGCCTAAAGGTGTGGAAGGCATTGTAGCCCTGCAGGGCCAGGGTACTCTCTGAGGCCTTAAACCAGGTTTCTATGACTGCACAAACATCTACATCTTCCAGTGATAGACGTGCTTCCAGGGAGTGCAATTTTTGGTTTAAGCTCCTAACATTTAGCAGCATAACCCTTATTTTGTTCTGATTGGTTAATTTCACATCATGTTCTCCTGGCACTCAACCTTTGGTAGACCAAATGACTGCCAAACCTATAACTCCCAAGATGGATATCTGATCAGAGCATTAAATGAAGCATTGATGGCCAGCAGCATTTTCAGAGAGAAATGACTGATCAATTGCCAATAACAGGAGAGATAACCGAGCACATCTTTTAGCACAACTGATCACAGTTGAGATGCTAGTCCTCCAGAAGAATGAGACACCAGATCATTAACTAGAATGCAATTCATGACTGAGACAGAGCAACACCATTTAGAGATTAAATTGTTGTTGCTTTAGCATTCCCAACAAAAGACACCACCAAAGGTACAACCAACATCATTGTTCCATGCCAAGTAGGGCCACAGAGGCACTCTACTGAGTGCCCGAGGAGAATTCCACAGAATGTATCTATATGAGAACCATCATTTTGATTTGGTAAATCTACCAGTGGAACTAAAATGAATATCAAAATATGTCATCAGTAAAAAAAAATCAATTAAGTATATGTGTGTGTGTGTGTGTGTGTGTGTGTGTGTGTGTGTGTGTGTGTGTGTGTGTGTGTGTGTGTGTCTATATATGGTATATTTACCATTTGATGAATGGTAACTCATTAAATACAGCTTCCAGATTTCAACTTCCTGAATTCACAAATCGTGAAATATTTCAGTATTAATCAGTGGTGCAAGACTGCAATTATGTGAGATACTTTTAACCTTTGCAGGGTGTTTTTGTTTTCCCACTACTTGTGTGACAGTGGATCTGGCATATAAAAACAAAAGGATTGTGAGGGAGGTTGCAAAGGAGCTTGATCACCTGTAAAAATTGTTTTGCTCCTGATGTTTCACCAGTTTCACTGGCTGAGTAGTTAGACATGTTTCATGTCAGTGATAATATGAAATAACATTGTGATCTGGTTTGTAACAAAAAAATATTTTATACTGAAGGTTTAGAAGACACATAATTAGATAAGAAACTAAATATGACTCCTGTATTTTAATCCTGTTCTACTTTCACAAGTATCATGCTAAGTACAAAACCTTGCCAGTTCTTTATGGACCCTTACTGCATGCATTTATGGTATAGTGAGAATTTTGTCTGATTGCATTTATCAAGTCAAAAGTACAGGCATATTTGTTTTGAAAATTCTCATACATGTCAGGAAGAACACAAAGTGATATGATGTTGATAAACTTGCATGGGAAGTGAGACAAGTAACAATTTTTTAAGTTTTACCATATTTTGTCTAACATGTTAATGTAGCTGCCCATAGATGTCAATGTGCAGATGTTTGGGTATCCCACCTAACAACAGATGAGCACCATAACCTTCCTCTCTGAAGTTTTCATGTCCAGCTATAGTCTTGGCCATGTGGCTCCACTCCAGATTTTTTTCAAACTATAGATTATGCTTCTTCCAGTCAGCCATGGACTGGCCAGCTCAACCACCATTAATATCTCTGAGGACGGTGATTATGAACTGACCTGCAAGGAAAGTACCCAGACAGACTTTCAGAAGCAAGGCCGCAGGTAGAACCATAACACAAATGTATGTATGTCAGAATAAAATGTATCTTTATCTGTCTACTTCAGTGCAGAGGAAGTATTCAGGTCAGCTTTTATTACCACCCGTGCAACATGCTGCAGCAGAGAAGATGCCTCTCTCAAAAGTTATTCCTATCTACCAACACCACTCCACAGCCTTACTGATGGTGTGCAACATATTGCAGACAGACCATATTCAGTGCAGAAGGCTATCAAATTCATATGAGTTGCTACTAAATAAACACCAAATTGTTGCCATAGCCAGCTCAATCCCAATGTCCTCAGGAAGTAAAGGAACTAGACAGGGCTATTTCATCTCATAAAACCACAGCTACATATCATTCATGTCAACAGATGAATATAACAAGCCAGCAGGACACGATTCTGAGTCATAGATTTTTGAGACAGTGTAGTAACTGTTCATAGGTTCATAGATTAGTACTAAGCTAACTGCCCTTGCGAGCCATTTAAGCCTAGCCAGTTATCCCTTGTGAGACTCAAACCCTGCACCTTGTGTTTGTAAGGCAAACACCTTAACCATTAGGCCACCCTCCCAACCCATTTCATGTTTCTTGCTTGTTGAGATTATGCTGCTTACTGTTCATAATGAGACCTTATATCAGAGGTGTAAATATATGAACATGATCAAGACAAAACTCTCTTCATTTGAAGACACTGATAAACAACAATCTTCCCCTGTATTTCATGCTGAGACTCTCAAAAACTCTCCTTACATGACCCATGAGCAAGACAAAACAGAACCCAGCACTCCCAGTACAATGAATACACCTTCATTCATGCAGATTGGTCTAACAGCTATGAGAACACTGCTAGTGTAAAAAAACACTCACAAGTTCTACAAACTCTAAGGTTAACATAAGTATAGCACCTACCTATTGTGACTATGCTATTGTCATTGGTACCTCCGTGATATTACCTCCAGATACTGCAATAAGTTGGATAATAAGTTATTGTGGTAGAATATTATGGATGTTAATTCAAGAATGAGTATTAACATGAGTGAATTGAAATTAGTTAACATCCAATATTCCAGATTTTTCTGTAAAGCTATTGGAGTGAATTTTATGTCTCTTTTCATTATTGGTCATTATATTATATAATACTAGAATAAATAGAATAAATAACTAGAATAAATATTAATCTAATAATACCAATAGTTGTTTCACTATAGAACAGCTACCCTGTAACCTTTAGAAATGCACTAAGGTCAAACAATAGAATCATTTCCTGATTGTCTATATTTCAAAAGCATAAATGCCATGATATCTCCCACCTTCACAAACCTATATACATTTTCAAAACCTAATGTTTTTAACCTCATATTTCACTTGCACAAAGTAACCATGGTATTCATATTTAACATAGAAAAACACTAGAACACTAACCTTTTTACATTTTTGAATTTCTGCAAGACGTACATCTGGTTGAGAAGTTGCTTAGTAACTTGTCTGAAAATTGGAATCTCTAAATCCAGAGCCTATTGCTGTATCTCAGTGTGAGAGGAATTGCAGAAAAATCAGACAAGACTCAGCTTATAACATTTATATGTCACAGGCGAGTAAGCACTATGGGAATTTAACACTTCGGTTCTTAGAGGGAAGAAGGTGCACTAGCAGTTATGAGAGAGAAATTTCGAGCATACCGTGAGAGAAAAAAAAAAGTTAACCCATTTGCAAGGTGTTCCAGAAACTACAACTTCTTATGTGATAGAGCTAAACATGATGGCTAGAGACAGAAATGTTGGTGACTTGCATGATTCTCAGACATGAGACAGAACTGTCTGTGCTATTATAGGGTGCTGAGAAAATCAGAAGTGACACTTCATGATGTGTTGGGCATATACAGATAATGTGGCTTGATGAGGAAATAGAGGCTTGCAAAATGAAGGCTTTGACTGTTAACATTCAAAAAAACGAGGCACATATTAAACAAATTAAATAGTGAGCATATAAGGTCATGCAATATCCAAGATAGTGCCAGGAAGCACATGGACAGTTAGAAATAACACATATTATGTGTAATATGTGCATGAGAAAGAGAAATACAGAAGCCTTTAATCACATTTTGTAGGGTATGTTGAGGTCAAAAACTTTTTTGTAAAAGTATTCATGTGAGTCAAAGCTAGTCTGTTTCATACCATCTGCATGTTGGTGAGTATAAAGAAGAAAGTAAAACTGAAATGTTCATGGGTGTTTTAGAAATACATAACCATAGTAAGTCATACTAAGCACTAAGAATACTAGTCAGAAAAGCTTACAACTTGAGGAAAAGCATTAATTTTATTCAGGTACTAGTGTACAATGCAACACATTATCAGAAATTACATTTAGAGCAATGAAAATGTCAGAGCCTGTGTGTAAACCTGTGTGTGCTCCTCTGGCAGATTCTGAGCATCAACTAATGATTGTGAGTCAGGCTTTAGTTACTTATGAGCACAATCACAGAAAATATAAGGCTATGTTTCAAGAAAAGTCTTTGTATAATATAGTAAATCAGCCAAACATACTTGGTTTCTTAGATGTGAGAATGGTGAAAAGACTTTACAGTGGCCAGGTTACGTTCATAAAGCAGGACATTTGAATGCTTACAATGCCACCTTGAATGACTGTTGTAATCATTCTGAAAAGTTCTTACTAATGCTATTAGAACATCAATACAAATTAAAAAGGCAATCAAGATACAAGAAGAAAAGCAGTCTAATACACTGCAGATTCTAATGGCACTTTGCAGAAGGATGCCTGTTTATTCACTGTCTTATGCTGTTTATCAGAAGAATACCATATCAGCATTTCTCAGGAAGCAGTACCAGTAATTCATGGTACAAGGACAGCATCTGCAGCTCCTAAGAGTTTGAATACACAAAGAATTCAAAATAATGGAGAGTTTCGGTGACATTATTAAAGAAGCTGAGTCATACAAATGGATTAATAGCATGGTACAACAACAGTCACAAACAAGGACAAGCTTAAAATTGTACTGACTCCCCACAAGACTTAAACAGTTGGATTAAAGGGGGACACAGTCCACTGTAAACTTAAAAGAGATTGTTTAAATCTTGCCATGTGCCAAAAACGTTTCTGTACTAGATGCTAATCAAGTTTTTTGGCTCATTAAACTGGATTACTCTAGCTCAAGCTATGTTTATGGCATCCCACTGGACAAGTACACATTTCTTAGATTGTTGTTTGGTATTTCTTTTGTCATTAGATTTATTGGTGTGATCAGTATCATACATGATGTGCTTGTCTGGGGAGCTATCACATATATGGATGAATTAAAGCTAATTAAATTATTGGACAGACCAAGGCAAATAAGCCTGAAACTGAATAAGAGCAAATGTCAGTTATATGAGACTAATCCTAAATATAGGTGCCACGTTCTTACAGTGTACTGTCTGAATCCAGAGTTGGAAAAAGTCGATGCCACAGCCAGTATGCAGAAACTGTAAGAAAAGGCAGGTCTTTTATGAGATTTCCTGGAATACATTAATACTGTATCTGTCAATGTACATATTCAACTTATCAGACATTACAGTGCCACTAAGAAAACTACTGGAACATGATGTGAACTTGGTTTGGTCAGCGTAGCACACAACAGAAGATCTGAGATTTTGAAAGTGCTTGCTACAGAAGTTCCCACAGTTGCATTGTATAATGTGTCACACAAACAGTCGTGCTTCAGGCTGATGCAAGTCAAGAGGATCTAGCTGTAGTGTTAATGCAAGAAGGTAGAAAAGTGGCATATGGGACAAGAAGTTTAAGGCAACCACACAGAAAAAGAAATGCTTTAGCTTGTTTATGATTATCAGAATTTTCAATACTATGCAAATCAGTAAAAGTATAATCAGTTCACAAGCCCTAGCAAAGTGTTTTGTCTTTCAAGTAATCACTTTCAAAACACAGGTCAGATTACAGAGAATGTTGTTAAGGTTATAAAAGCATGATCTGAAAGTTCACTGTAAACCAAGGAATCAGATGAACATGGCTGATACACTTAGCGGGGATTACTTATGGGAGATGAAAGAAGATTAGCTGGAGATGGCTCTAGACGTTCTTTGGGCTTTTCCTGAACTACCCTTGTCAGTTGAAATAAACCATAATAAATGGCTGGTCAAGTAGATGATGCCAGGGCATACAGATATTCAAGCATATTATCTCTGCAGAGATGAGCTTTTCATGAATGCAAGGCTTAATGATCATCGCTGATAAAATTATAATTCTGAGTCAAATGAGTGTCACTGTTAGAAATGAAACAAGAATCTCATCTAAGGGTATTTGAATGTAAAGAAAGAATAAGAGACATCCTTTATTGGCTTCCCAAGATGACTGCACACTGATAAACAGTCTAATGTCAGCTCTCATACAGTGAAAAAGAAAACTGAAAGACAACAGCAAGGAACTCTTGTCACTTTTAGTAAATTCAGTTACTGGCTTGTAAATACAATGCCTGGATGACAGCAAAGGTGAAACCAAGACAGGCTGAAAGAAAATCACCTAGAAAAAGTGAAGAGAAAACACTGACAGGGAAGAATCATGTTGCTGTTCAGCAAAAAGTAGTTCAAGCTCCAGCTTTGGTGCAAGATATGACTGCTAGTAATCTAGAGGGGAAAAATAAACCAAATGTGCTCAGAGCTAATTAAAACAAACAAAATATTGAAGAAGTATATCAACTCAAATAGCAAAAGGCTGGGATACATGGAAGAACCTTTAAACAGATATTCAGATGAGTTGATAAAACTGCAAAAAAATCAGATGTTAAAATGAAGAAAGAGCTGACTAAGTAGGAGACTGCTGAAGAAGAGATGTTTAAAAATGATAGAACTAGAGGACAGAACACATATGGAAAATCCAACATTTTCTGCCGTACCAGAGAAACTAGAAGGAACAGACTGTATTCATTTTTGAAGGCACAAATAAGCAACTGAGCTGGTATTCCACTACAGGATCTGTCAGCTGAAAGAACACATCATGTGTATGCTCCAAACATGGCCATGAGAAAGCACACCAAGACCTGTATTAGTAAAAATGCACTCCTACCAACAGAAAGAGTTGATACTGACAAACCTGTAGCAAAAGGGAAAGTATTAAAAGTTGGAAACAGTAGAGTGTTTATGGAAAATGATTATTCACTGTATGGCAGGCAGAGCAGGAACAAATGTATTCCAAATATCAGGGAATGTCAAGAGCCAGGTGTGAGATTCAAACTGCTATACCAGATGTCTTTAGAATATTTTTTTCCTGAAGGATGAAAGTCATTTTATGATGAAGAACAGGCTAAGGAGGAAACACAAAAGTTTGTTCAACAAAAAGTGAGACATCAAGCAGAAGGGTGCTCTGCTCCTCCTTCTTCTCATAATAAAGCAGACGGAGAGACTTTGACAGTGAAACAATTCCCAATGTTCAAAGAAAAATGTTTGAGAGACAGAGAAAAGCATAGCAGTTGACTAGAAGAATCAGGAGTACACTGGAATGAAGTCAGCGTCTGAAGCTGGGAGATGGAGATGAAGAGGAAGAAGATCAAACACACAGAAATTAATGAATAAATATGAGATTGCAAAACATCAATCACATTTGTGAACTATGGTTATACAATAAAGATTGAAAAGAATGAACTTTTGTTGACAAGGTTAAACTTATGGGTAACTGAAATGCATTTGCCTTATTTATGTCATTAATTTTTAAAAGACAAGTAGGGGGAAGGGCAGAGGAAGGAAAAGGGTAGCTGAAAGTAAAACAATTCCTGTTCTTAAAATTATTTCCATACAACTTTTCAGGATATAAAGTATATGTTTTATAGCAAAGCAATTTTAGTTATTTTTGTATGTGATAAAGATAGAGAAGTAAACAGATCCCTTATTCTTTCTTCTTTTTAGTATTAGGAAATGTAGGCATTACAGTGCAAACAGAGAAAAAAAAGGCTAGACAAAAGCATGTTTAAGTTACTAAGCTATACTCCTAGCTTGTTGAGGTGGGGATGGGTGGCAAAATTACACAGATCATAATATATGTAGAGGTGCTATGTTTTATCTTACATTTGCATGGTTGAATGTTTGGATTAAGACCCTTGGCTTAATCTAATAACATTGAATTTAATGAAAAAGTTTTACTTTAGTAATAAACGTTTCAGTTTGTCTTTAGAAAACTGCAGCTGAGGGCTACATGTTTTCATACCTTTTCCATGGAGATAAGCTAACTATAGTCAATAAAAAAGCCAAAGCACTGGTTTCTTCAAGGCTAAAAGTTAATGTTTTCCGAAAGCATGCAAGTTGTTTTTTACATCTGGGAGGGAAATAAAGATAAAAGCACCAATTAGTATAAGTAAGAACACAGGCAGTGATGTGTCTTAGCACAGATAAACTTTAGATTAGTTAAGGCATGTGTTTGCAGCTGCCTATTTAGGACAATTGTTCTATTAGGAGAGCTGAACTTCATTATTTGAAGATAGTTTTGTGTGCTTGTATTAAGTTAGCAAGTTATGGGGGTGTTTTGTGTGTGTGTGCACATGCGTGCATGTGTGCATGCATGCATGTGTGTGTGTGTGTGTGTGTGTGTGTGTGTGTGTTTGAGAGTTTTTATTTAAACAAAAAGTCTTGTATAATGTGACTTAGGTTCAAATAGATAGGATAAGAAAAAACGTTATCAAGGATTAACCTGCTAGAAATACACAGTTAAAAAGCTAGAAAGTCTATAGGCAGGATTCACGAAGCCTCCGTGTAAGAGTTATAACTCTTACACGGAGGCTGCAGTTAAACGGAGTGATGTCAGCATGCTCTGCATATTCATGAGAGCATGCTGAATCACACCTAAGTCTAACACGGTCCGTGTAAGACAGTAGGGGGCGTGTCCGTAGGCCGAGCCCTGCAAGCGGACACGCCCCCAGAAGAGTAAAAGTGCCCAAAGTAAACACCCACGACAGAGTCCACGGAAATGTGAATAAACACAACACAACACATGCCCCCACAGACTATGAACAGAAAATATATAAATGAACATGTTATATATTTTTTAAATTGTAAAGATGTTTGCCCGTGAGTGCGCTCGTTTGCTGGCGTGCCGTAAGCGCAGCTACAGTTAGCAGTCAGTGGGAAAGCATATAAGAACTAAATATGCAAAGTAAGCCAAGAAGCAATAGCGTAGCGGTAGAGACGTCAGCTGAAGAGCAGGCATTCATGGTTCGAGCCCCACAACACCAACTTTTATTTTTAGAAAAATAAGCACGAAACAAGTCCCTGACAAACATGTACACATATAAAATCACATTTTATGTAAAATGTAATGAACTAGTCCATTTATTTTGAAGAAATGTGAGGTAACAAAACAATAAAAAAATGCCAGATGTGCCTATAGCTGAGCTACAGTTTAACAAGGTGAGTGCATCTGCCCGTAGGTGAGCAGTGGTTTAACAGGTGCAAAATGAGTGCCCGTAGGTGAGCAGTGGTTTCACATGCTGAAACTGTGTGCCCCTAGCTGAGCTGAGTGTACTATGCGTGCTGACAGCCAAATGAGGCGTAAGCCAGCGCACCCTGTTTGCGCGAAGCTGCGCACCGCGCCAACAAGCTAACCGACGGGCAACGTTGAGCAAGCTGTAACAAAACTGCCTTTACACAGACACACCCCTAGCCTGTCTAGACAGTCATAAAATATAAAAAGCAGTGGCCAGGTTTGAACCCAGGATACCATGCACCATAGTCAAGGTACTGAACCACTAAGCTACGACAGCTGTACTCAGAAATGCAGTAATAGCAAATATATAGGAATGAATAGAAAGTGGAGCATGACAAAGCAGGTTTTGTGAAGTGGATACAATTCCAAAATGGCCAATCACAGATAAGTGCGGGAAAAACGGCATATATAAGCCCCATAGGCAGGAATACACAGCATAAACGATTGTAGAACTGACTTGCAGCCAGAATGTCAGGTGTAGGTGAGGGTAGTTGCTTTCGAGCACAGAGGTGGGGCATTGAGGAGTCCAGATACATGGTCTGGCTCCTAGTCCACAATCATGAGGCCCAACTCATGCAGGGCCAGGTCCTGTGGGGAGCATATAGGGCTGAGGCGTGGGACCGGTTGGCTCATGATCTTACCAGTGCCACAGGGATTCCAAGGACTGGTGAGCAGGTCCGTCACCACCATGCGGACCTGAAGAGATGCAAGCAGGACCAATTGAACCTTTGGATCCAGGAGGCCCGGCAAATGCCCAACGCCCCACTACTGAGTAAGTTACATTTAATTATGTATGTAAGAAATTAAATTAGCTGATATTATGGAGATGTGTATTCCAATATTACTTCATTTATATTACAGCTGCAGGTGTCCGTTCTGCGAACCGCAGAGCCTATGGCGATAGGCTGGTGCGGTTGCGCCACCAGGCAGGTCAGTAATCCACTCCCAGTAACTGTAAAGAAATATAAAAGTATGACAGTTAGCAAAAGAGTGCAGTGTAGTCACTAAGTAATAAAATGTGCAAGTAACAGTGTAAAAGTGTTTGCAAGTATTGCTTGATTACAAAAGTGTGTTGCAGTCTGAAATCCAAACAGAAAAATGAAAATGTCTGAAATAAAGTCTGAAATAAAGATGCCCCACCTATAATATCATAGTGCACAACCTGCAGCAGGCTGAAAAGTACAGCTGCAGAAGATGAGCAACTCACATGTGTGAAATATATCCCTGTTGAAATACTGAAACATGACAGAAGTGAGACTGCTGGAAAGGATTGTAATAACTACAGGTAAAACATGTCAATAAAGCCTAGAAGTAAGTACCATCCTGAATAGTAAAATGAAAACAAGTGAGAGGGTGTGAGAAAGAGTTATGAATCCACCAATAAAGTAGTAATAACCCCTGTATAAAGTATACTGCAGTCAGTACAGAATGAAATGAATGTGACAAGTAGAACCAAACTGTGAAATGTGTCCAAAGTGTTGCTGCAGCTGGAATGTGTATCCCAAAATCTGGATATGTTGCTCTCAGTCTGCAATATGCAGATAGTATGATTGTCTGAAATATCAAACATCCACAGTTGTCTATAGCTATATAAAGCAAATGTAGCAGGATGATGTAGCTGAACAAAGCCAGATATGAACGTGTATGAATAACAATAAAATGTATATTGATGTAGCAGTAACAGTCCTATCACCAAATTGAAGTAGTTATCATATAGGAAACTGTAGTTAGAACAGTAGTGTGTATATATCTGTAGCTATTAGAAATGTACAGCATATGTATTGGTATTCAAGGTGTTAATAATATTTTCTTCACCCCACCCTATAACCACATATAATCCATTCCACGTGAAAATGGTATGTGCAATCACAATTAACACCCCTGGACATTTGTCCTGATGGGTCATAAATATTTGCATGTCCGTTGATGCATCTGCCCTGTTCATACATCCAAACCTGATGGCCTGTTGCCATCAATCAACCCTGCATGTTGTTGGACTGTGTATTGCTGTTCAAATTATGCATGTGTTATGCTTGCTGTTCAATGGTGTGAATATCTGGGTGTTTGGTTAATGGGAATACTAATGCATGCTGTTACAACTAATTGCGAATGGTATTGTATGTTACTAACCCAAACTGTCATGACATAATGCAAAACATAGGACGACAGGGAAGGCGGGTTCCAGCGGACCCACCTCTCCCACCTCAGCTGGCGAGTGCACCTGGCACTAGTGCCCAGTCTGGACCCTCCTCCGGTGGCCCTGTGCCACCTGCGGGTGGAAGCGCTGCAGGGGATGGGGCCCGTCCCCTCTGCAAGTGTGGCCGGAGGAGAACCACCACTCACCCTCCGTAGCGTCCGGACTGTGGTGCGTAGGGAGATCCGGGACTCTGTTCTTGAGCCCCTACGCCAGCTTGAGGCACAGGTGGCACAACTTACGGGCATGCCTGTTGCCCGGCCTACACAGCCCCCAGCACAGCCCCGTCCTGGGCAGTGAAGGAACAGTGGCAACTGCCCATGGGTGGGGATATCAGTTCCACTGTTGCCATCTGTGGGCTCATGGGCTCTGGATATCCAAACCTCCGTCCCGTCAATTGTGTAACACCCCCACACGTGTCATACACCGCCCCTGTATGCATCTTGTTTGTCTTGTCTGTTGACCTACCCAACCTACCTCCCCAGCTATACCGACTTCCTTCACCTGACATACCACTCTCACCTGAAAAAAAAAAGGGCACTCTGTACCCACAAAAAATTACGCCCCATACATAGCTGCCCATTCCGCACATATGTCTACCAGACATGGAAACTATCAATTACAATTGGCTGTACAACAAGTATTATTGTTGTCCTTACACCTCTCTCAGGGGTGGAAGGTATCAAATGTCACACCAAATTACAAACATATGCACAGCTGTTGCTGATGAAGAAATGGGCAGCTATGGGCCTTACCTACATCCCTCCTGCAAAACCCAAGCTTGTTTCCCTACTGTCTTACCCTCTTTGTGACCCCTTTTTCACCACTTTCCTGTCTCCCCATTTTCATTTCTTTCAAAGAAAATAGCGGGTGTGCGCAAGAGTAAGCACGTTTAAGCGGTTGTAAGCGGGTGTGCGCTTGTGTGTGCGGAGCTAAACGCCAGTGCGCATGCGTGAGCTCCGCGCAAACCAGCGCTAACCCGGTTACAACTGCTTAAAAGTGCCTTAGTCACTCTGATTGACAGGTCCTGTAGTCAGTTCAAAAGCAAAATAAAATCCCACTGTCAGTCCCGAACCCAGGACCTTGGAAACAGTAGTCTGCATGACTTACCACTAAGCCATGACTGTTATACAAGAACATTGTGCTAAAATAAATATATCATGTAATAGTAGGAATGAATGTAAAGGGAATATAGGATGTGTAGTACACAAAGCATGTCATTTAGAATTACTGTCAAAACTAGTGGATTTCCATAATAGTAGTGTGTGAACAGAAACAGCCATGCTAGTTGGTAGCTAGTAGGTAATAATGTCACTGTAGCACCTTGCAAGCCACACACATACTCACAGCAGGATAATCACTGCCCATACCCCACATCCTCTTACAGGAACACAATCTGACCAAGTAATAAAATATGTGGAGCAAAGGCCCAAAACCAGGGACACATTACAAATAATGTTACAACAAACGCAGACAGTTCAGAGAGTAACAGGGTCTGCATTTTGTGGGATGTTTGGAAGGGTATGAAGTCTGAAACTTGAATGTTTGTCACTATATTCTGACTTGAGCCCAGAGTGATTTGCCAGAAAAAGCTGTGCATGAGATATTGACCAAAATATGAGGCAGAAATGTGGACAACCTGCAAATATTTGTACACATGAGAGGTCTGACACCACCATATTTGAATAGTTAAGAGCCTAGACATAGCAACAGTGAATGACTTACAGGGATGCCCCACAGACTCCATGTGAAATGTACAAACAGTAGGCAGAAAGGTGTAACAACACATGCAATGGTAACTATGGAGTCCTGAAAGTATTCACCACTTGCATGGCAGAATAAGTGTAGTAATACATATGCTCATGCTAACCCACAGTCACAACTGCAGCATACCAGACAATTTAATGGGTGTACCCCACTGATATGTACCATTCCATGAGGCAGATAACAGATGAACCTGAGAGTCTCTGGGGCCTGCTCAGCAGCATACTCAAATACCCTAATAGATGTCAAGGCCCACACCATGGCCAGACCACACTGCATGCTGTAACACCCTAGCAGATATAGCAAGCATTCCAAGGTGTGAATGTACATGGAAAATAGGAAAGCTACAGCAGCACACTACAGTCAGGACACCTAGCAGGCATACAAGTAGTGACTGTAAAGGGCAAATATTGAAGCCTTAGCAACAAAGTGCAAGCAAAAGTGAAAGGAAAGCACACACACACACACACATTAACAGTAGTAGTAGTTGTAGGTGTCAGTGTACATACACAGTTAGTACAGGAAACTGGAGAAATGAATGGAGGAATGTTAATCTACAACACAGCTGGAAATATGAGAGAGATACCAACCTTTACACTCACAGAACATTGTCCACAGCATACCAGCATGGTCCCTGCCCTTAAAATCTGAAAGGGCTATGCCTATCTCACATACCTTTTTATAGCACTGTTCTGAAATCACAGTGAGAACTGCAATCAGTACACAACTGGCTGCATGCAATTAGCAAATGCTGGCTAACAATTGGTGCAGAGGCCATCACATGGACATATGCAGATACCTACAAAAGTATGCTGTACTCCCAGTCCACACATGCAATACTTTCATTGCACCCTGAGGAGGACGTGAGAGACAGACAGACAGAGAGAGAGAGAGACAGAGACAGAGACAGAGAAAATTGAAATTAAGCAGACACAAACAAAACTGTTCAGCAACAGCCACCTGAAAGCTGACAACTGGCAAGTGGAGCAGCAGGACAGAAAACCAGATGGCAACACAAGCAGCTGTGACAAACACAGGTAATGTAAAGTAATACTATAAAGGTCTACATACTGTGAACCCTCCATATGTGTCATTGGTCTGTATCCATATGTATATGAAGATGTGTAAAGGGCAGGGGACATACAGCAACTATCAGTGAAGGCTGTACATACATCTGTATGTGAGAGCATCTATGTGCACATATCAATGTAGGTTGACTGTAGGTTGTAGTGCAATGTACAAAGTAGGTTTCACAGTTATGTATGTTTAGCAGTATGTTAGTGTGTGTATACAGTATGGTAGACAAACATGTTGATATACCTGTCTATCATATGGATACGTATGTATGTCAAAATATGTATGTATGTATATATATATATATATATATATATATATATATATATATATATATATATATATATATATGCATATATGTATACATACATAGAGAGAGATGTAGGAATACATAGACAGATGTAGATAGATAGAATATGTACAAACATATATATGTAATGCACACATACAGATATAGATATATGTAGATACATATACATAGACAGACTGATCTGACTATCTACAGGTATGACTGTATATGATGACCTCAACACCCCTGTCCCACCCCTCTGTCACTCTCACCCCTCTGTGTCCCCCTCCATATCTATAGCAATATATGTACATCAATATATATATGTGTATATGTATACAGACATATATATATATATATATATATATATATATATATATATATATATATATATATATATATATATATATATATATATATATATATAGAGAGAGAGAGAGAGAGATGTATATATATTCTGAGTGAGGCACATGTGTACAGATGTATTGCAACAGGTGCCTGGTGACAAAGGCATGGAGTGAACACCAGTGTCAAAACCAGAGTACCATACCCCATTTCAAATCACCTACACCAGTAACCACCAGATATGTGATTGGCTGCCCACCACTGCATGTGTCAGGGGTGAACAGGGTCATAAATGTGTACAATAGTGCCCCCAATGATATTCACAGTGGCACACTATTCCTGGAATACCTGCACATGGTATGTGTCAGCAGACATGGTGTGTCAGCTATGGACATGTAGGTCGGTGTACCCCTCCACACCACATAATGGATGCCATGGTATGGACCTCACATGACAGCTACAGATATGGAGAAGGACACAGTGACATGTACAACACTGTGACAATGCACTCAAACACATTACCAATGCACAGTGACTGACAACACCACAGAGTACACACATACTACCCACATAGAGGTTACCACTCCCGGATTTACATACGTAAGTCACACCCATGACAGATGTCCAACAACCATAGTAACACCTCACACCATCCACAACCTAAATGACTGCTGTGTGTCATCCATGCCACTGCAATAGAGAGCACATGTGTAGGTAAAAGTTCCTACCCACAGATAAGACATACCCTGCAATAAACCACACAGTGTTAAGAAGCAAGACTCCCCATGAGTACATGTCACACATACCCCTGCTGAATGTTAGTCAGATAGGTAATATGCCATATGAGTCACCCTGTGTAACTGTGTGACAGCAGCAGGTACCATCACACCACATGTGTCACAATGGTCAGGGTAGCAGAACAGTATGCTGCTGTAGTCCCAGGGGCAATAGCATATTGTATAGTATTGTATTGTAATGTAATGTATTGTGTTGTATTGTATTGGTATGTTGAGGTGCCTCCTTCATGGAGTGGAACCACTGCTGCTGTGCGCCAGTGTACAGGTACATATCCTGTAGTCAGGCTAGTGTTACATAGCACTTCTATATGTGTGTTTAGCTCCTGTCAGAGTTTATGTAGCATGCAACTGGGGATACCATCAGGTCCCAGTCATGTTGTGTATTCTGCTTTCATGAGGGCGGCTCTCACCTGGACATCTGTGATGACAGGGAGGTTACAGTCAGCTGGGATAACTATGTCTTATTTTGGGGGAGAGGGCGGGTGACACCTGCACTGAACCTGTCTGCCACAATGTTGTCAATATCTGTGGTTTCAGTGAAATATTTGTTGTTGTGTACTAACTATGGGCATAGAGGATGGATTCTGACCAGGTTGCTAACATAACTGAAGAAGGCCTTCTGGTTATCTGTAGTGTCCCTCTTGATTTCCCTCTCAAAGTTGCCCATGGATGTTTGTATGATGGAAAATAGACCCTTACTAGTGCTGCTCAGACATGCCTTCCCTTTATGGAATTATGCTCTGTCTTGCAGTAGCTTCCATCTTTTTAATACAATCTGTCTATGGCTGGGGTCCACCAGACAGGATGCTGTCCCTTTGTGGAGAGTGTCTTGGTCATATATGGGATTGCATGATCCATGCATTCTCGGAGATGTCTGTAGAAAGCATTTGTGTAGGGGTCAGCATTGTGGGTTGTATCTGCCACTGGCCCAGTGGGCTGAAAGGATACCATGTCACTGTTACAAAGTGTAAAGTTTGCATCTGCAATGTTATTCACTATAGTCGTTTGTGCTGGTGGTGGAGGTGGGATATGTATATCCAGGGCAATTAGTGTGTGGTCAGCTCACAGTAGTTGATGATGTAGGCCATACAGTACCTAGATACAAACCCCCAGAGTGAGGAGGTGCTCTGGACCTGAATCAGTGTTCTGACTGCTGGGGTTTGGTAGTATGTCATATGGAGTGTGCCAGGTACTGTTGCACAGTTGCTGGCTGAGCACTGATACCTGGCCATTTACATGTGTATCCACCAATAGACAGACAGATGCTATATATGTGAGATATGTTGTATCATAACAGTCGAGTAGCATGTGTAGTATGTGTGCCAAATTCTGCTGACATATATTGCTGATATCAGGTTATTTTCTTTTTCAGGTACATGGCTCACCCGCGGAATCCCGCTTACTCCACAGCTGAGGATGAGGAGATACACCAGAGCCTGGTGCGGGATTATGCAATACTCTTTTCCCGCACCAGCCAGAATCAGCAGGAGAGGGCTGCACTGTGGCAAGACCTGGTCCGTCGGGTAAATGACATAGGCACGCATAATAGGACATATGAGCAGGTACGACATCACTGCAGTGATTTAATCAGAAATGTCCATCAGCGTGCATCGGATATCCACAGGCAACAGGTCGCCACAGGTGGTGGGGTGGCTACACATCCCCCACTCACCAGACTGGAGGGACTACTCATGAGTGTAGTGGCTCCAGTCCGCCAGCAACAACAACAGCAGCAGACATGCATTATGATGGAGGCTGGAGCCACGCAGCAGCAAGACAGTGAGCGTGCAGGTAATATGCCATATGTATAGTTGACTGTTGTGTACACTGGTAGTTAATGCATGTGTGAGGTGTGTCCTTGGTTTGTAGCTGTCACCATAGTATTTAATGTGCAAGTGTGATATCCTCAATATTAGCAGCTGACCTGTGAAAGGCGACTGTTGTACTACTGACCTGTATCATACTCAGTAACAATGGCACAGTTGTGCCCACTGACATTAGTTTCTTCACGCCTGCAGGTCCCTCCGGTGTAACAGCAATGCAGCCTATCCATGCTGGTGAGTGTGTATTAACAATACCTGTAATAGTCTTGATAGTAATAGTAATATTAGGCTCACTTAGTAGTGCTCTTTGTATGCATGTAGGTGTGTCTGTGTCTGTGTGTTGATATCACGCATACTGAGTAGTGTACAATTGTGTGCAACTGTGTGCATGTGTGCATGTGTGCATGTGTGCACCTGTGCATGTGTGCATGTGTGCACCTGTGCATGTGTGCATGTGTGCACCTGTGCACATGTGCATGTGTGCATGTGTGCACCTGTGCATGTGTGCATGTGTGCACCTGTGCATGTGCGCATGTGTGCATGTGTGCACCTGTGCATGTGTGCATGTGTGCACCTGTGCATGTGTGCATGTGTGCATGTCTGGACCTGTGCATGTGTGGATGTGTGCATCACTGGTAATGTGTAGACATTGTAAACTGTGTTTCCTGTTTCCCTCCCACAGGTTCTGGTGCTGCTCTGGTGTCATGCAGCAGGGAACCTGAATCAGGTGCCATGGGTACTGATAATGATGACATCTGTGTAATGGCACAGGAAGGTATGCCAGGGTCCGCCATTGGTCAGCCGATTGACAGTACACAGCTGTCGACCCCATCAATGCGCACAGTTATCCTGCCAATACACCCTTTGTCACCAATGTCCCTAGGTGATGGACAGCATACAGTGGGCATTGACCAGGGTAATGTGGTATCTGTGGCACATGCCTCCCCACACAGCAGCCATGGGCATGGCCCAGAGATGGTACCACACAGACAGATGTCCAGGGGTTCTCGTGGGAGCATCCGTGGGCATACTGCCCCTGTCAGACGTGCCCACAGAGGTCTTACAACCTCAGCTATGTTTCGGGCTGTCATGCAGGCACAGTCACGTATGGAACGGTACACCAGACAGGGTCTGAGGGAGCTGACAGCATGTCGCACAGCCATGACTGACAGTATGCGTGACATTGCGGCTGCCATCCGTAATTTCACCGATGTCATAGACAGACGTTGTGGGGACATATTAGACCGGTTCCACAACTACATGTCCATGAGCCAGGGCGATGGTGGACGGTTGAGGCATCGACGTGGGCATATGCCAGCAACAGCAGCAGCTTGCAGTCATCGCGGATGACAACAGGGCCGTGGCCGCCCCATAGTGCCAGCAGCAGCCCCAGCAATGCTGGGTCTGTGCTGTCATCAGACCGCCCCAGGAGACCACGTGCACGTGGCTCTGGCCAGGCCCGACAGGGATCTGTGTCCAGTCAATGAACACCTGCTTCTGATGACAGTACCCAGTCTGGGTTGGTACCGGATATGGTCCGTAGCACCCCTGCAAGGCACAGGTACCGTGTCCGTGGCCAGAGACACTGATCTGTATGACCTGGCAGGTACAGTCTGTGGCTGTCCACAAACACCAGTATATGGCAGCCATGAGGTGGAACTGTGTGCATCCATACACACATGCGAATTGACAACACCTAGGGCTACCGCATACACGCACACACTGCATCAACATTGCCCCACCTTGTACTGCTGTCCCTCACCAACACACATACACATACATGTCAATCGGTGGTATCGGTGGCTGACTCAGGCATACCAAGTTCACACCCTGTGCATATGATGAAACTGTGCCACCTCCTGCAATCTGTAACATCAGTGCAGGTACAGGTTAACATGTTGCTGATGCACAGGGTGACTACATAGACATGTAGTAATAGTATCATGTTGTTAACAGTACTGTGTGCTGAATTAATTGTGGGTATATCACAGCATGCCTGATGCAGTAAGGGTGTGATTGTCATGTACTGTTGTCTACACCCATGGTAAGTACCATAGTGTATCATCTGCACATGTTGGCATACTGGTGGTAAGGATGTCAACAGAAGGCTACATACATAGGTAGCACAGGGATAAGGTAATGAATGTATTAATACGCAATGATGGACATGTAAACTGCAAGTGGCATGTTGCCCACACTGGACTCTGCAATGCGGATGTTTGAGGATGTTGATATGTGTGCAGTACTACACGACTGGTACAGGACACACAGGAGCACCCTAGCACTGCAAGCTCACATCTCATACCATGCTAGACAGCCCCAACACACAAAACTAACTGTCACAGGAGGGAGAGTCCCCATACATGTCAGGGATACTGTGGTGGCAGGCCAGGTAGCACACATCCTACTACGTATGGAACCACTGAGTGAAGGCTCAGTGTCTGTTATTTGACATGTGTATTACTGCAGGTATGAGCACATGGGTTTCCATCCAGTTATTGTACATCCTGACAGTACATGGTCTGTACACTTGTGTGCTGAGACTGGACCCTAGCCATCTGACCTGTGTATTTCCATGTACATGTGCATAGTGCCTGCATATTTGCAGTGTTACCTACTGGAAGTGGTACAGCTTGTTTGTTGTACAATGGACTACATGCAGCCCTGCTTACTGTAGCTTTGTTTGCATGCATGTTTGCTTGCAATTACCCTGGAATACTGATCCCACCTGCAATGCATAGTTACAGAGCTTCTGTGGACTCCTAGTGACATCTGCATAGCTTACTATATGTATGTCCATGTCTCACTTGACAGAATGTCACTGTTTGTCCTGTTCACATGTACGTTGCCTGTGACACATTGCATATGACTTACCTGGCATTTGTCCACGTGAGCAGTCATATATGCTACTGCTAACTAATCACAGGCACTACACCCTCACATATTCATCTTCTGTTGAACCACCTGCTTCGCTAGGGACGGCTTGCACCTGTCACCCCTGGGCTTTCAGATATTGGCAAAGGCTCTTGCTACCCCATAGTGCCTATGTTAGGCAAGGCTCAAATGACAAACCCACCTTCATAGGTATCACAAGGGATAAGAAACTAAGAGTAATGCTACCCAACGCCAGAAGTCTAAACCTCAAGATGCATGCACCCGAAACTCTCCTTGGCATGGAGAACATCGATATCTGTGCAGTAACAGATGCCTGGTTCAGGGCTACCGAGAGCACCCCAGCACTACCAGGTTATACCTCATACCATGCTTTTCAGCCCCAAAACTTGGAAGAACCACAAATGGAGGGGAGTATTGATATTCATCAAAGATACCCACACCTCCAGGTTGGTGGCAAAGCACCAAGCATCAGAGACTATCCATGTGCAACTAACAATGGGTGAAACTGCCTTCCAGGTTATAGCCTGCTACAGACCACCCTCCCAAACCCAAGAACTGCACTCGGCCATCCTGTGAACAGTGGAAATATGAAGGTCTCTCCAAACACCATTATATTGGGCGACGTCAACTACCCAAACATGGACTGGGAGCATGACTCTAGCTCCAACACCCTAGGCCAAAGATTCCTAGAATATATGAGCTCAAATGCTATGGAACAACTTGTTACCACTCCCACAAGAAGGTGAAACATACTGGACCTGATCATCACCAACATGGGGACTCTATGCTCCAGACCAGAAGTGTATCCCTCACTGGTAAGATCGGACCATAAACTAATCTCACTGGATATTCACATCCCGACCCCACCCCTGCCCAGAACACCACAGTGAACAACTTCTCTAAAGCAAATTCACACTCCTCAAAACTGAGGTGGAAACCTTCAAAGCCCCCGGGCCTGTGGAAACTACAGACCAGACCGCAGATTCCTCTATAAACGCATTCTATGGACACCTTCAGGAATGCATGGGTCATGTGATCCCGAATAAAACCAAGACCCAATCCTCCAAAGGCAGACGTCCTGTCTGGTGGACCCCAGCCATAAACAAACTACACAATAGAAGGAGGAAGCTACTAAATGATACAGCAAAATCCCAAAAAGGGAAGGCATCACTGATCAGTATTAGCAAATAACTACAGGCACTCATAAGATTGTCTAAGGCCAGCTTCGAGAGAAATTGCACAGGACACTAAGGATAATCACAAGGCTTTCTTTAGTTATGTTAGGAACCTGGGTGGTAATTCCCAGATATGCTCAGAGGTAGTCCAAAATGTCAATAGAAACACCAAACCCACAGACATTGCCAACATTCTAGCTGACAGGTTCAGTGCAAACTTCTCACCACTCCACACCGAAAGGGCAAATATGTATCCCAGCAGAGTGCTGCCCCCCTGACATCTCAGATGCTCAGGTAAGAGCCGCCCTCTCCAAAGCAATACACACTGCATCAATGGGACCAGACAGTGTCCCGGCTTGTGTCCTACATGACCTCCAAGACGTGCTACAACCAAACATAAAACTACTGTTCAATCCCAGCCTTACTACAGGATATGTGTCCAAAGTGTGGCGTACAGCAACAGTGGTCCCTCTACAGAAAGGTGGTGCCTCAACGGATCCTGGACACTATCGCCCCATAAGCCACACTAGCTTGGTCTGCAGAGCTATGGAAAGGATCATCATGGACCACATAAATATAGATATTGGGGACCTACAGACACTGGTTCATACCCAGTTTGGCTTTGTTAAGGGCAGATCCTGCCTCTCAAACCTGGTTGATTTCTTTGAAACAGTCACCAAGGCCATTGACGAGGGAAGGTGGTCCACACAGCCTACCTGGACCTCGCAAAAGCCTTCAAAACAATACCCCACTCGGGCATTCTAGAGAAGCTCACCAGCTTAAATATGAGCCCCTATGTCACTAGATGGATTGCACACTGGCTCAAGGACAGAACCCACATGGTTAGAACTGCTGGAGCCATGCCAGACTCCAAACCAGTTACAAGTGGTGTCCCACAAGGCTCAGTCCTGGGACCTCTCTTGTTTGGTATATATTTATCGGAGGTACAGGCCAACACGGAAGGACTGTGGCTGACCAAATATGCAGATGACTGCAAACTGGCCGCCATAATCGACTCTCCAGCCGACACAAGCATCTTCCAAAGGGCCTCATAGAAACAGACAACTTGTGTCAGAGCCATGGCCTCCCGCTGAATGCAAAAATGTGTATAGTCATCCCCTTTGGCAAAAACAAAGTGCCCACAAAGTACCACATAGGTGGTACTCCATTACGTACAGAAGAAGTAATTAGGGACCTGGGGACCCAAGTTGATAGCAATCTCTCATTTGACAACCACGTGGCCAAAGTGGTTAGAAAGGCATTGTATATAGCCCACCCCATCATGAAGGGATTCACATCTACATCAGGGGAGGACATCGTGCCTCTTTACTCATCCCTCATCAGGCCCATAATTGAGTACAATCCCCCTGTTGGGATGTACCTTACCAGACACCTGCAGCAACTGGAAAGACCCCACAAGTACCTCACCAAGAGGATCAAAGGGCTCAAACAGATGCCATATGCTGACCGGTTAAAGAAACCCCAGCTCTACTCAGTGGCATACCGCCTGTTCAGAGGCGATCTGTGCCTAATGTATAACGCCATGTCAAACCCGAATTAATGGGCATGCTGCACCTGAGAATATCCAAATCCCATCGGGCTACACGCTTGAGAGACCTGAACCTCAGCACTGAAATAAATAGGACATGCTGGAGGGACAGATTCATAACCCAGAGGCTCACTTCACTCTGGAATAAAATCCCAGTCCAGGTTAGGCAGAGTCCCTCATTGACTCTCTTCAAGAGGAATCTTGATGAGTGGATGGGACATTGTCGGTTTACCCGGTATCACTTCTGTGTCACTGTTAGACAGAGGCACAGTATACTAACCAGCGAAAAGGGCATGGCAAGATATATTTACAATGGATGGCGACAGCCAAACACATTCTGGCTAGGTTCTTAAATGCCCTAGGGCAGATAGCCTAGTATGAAGCTATGAACCTATGAACCTATGTACCTTGTTCCCCATTGGCCCTATGTGCTGTTAATCACCATGGCAATCACAATACTATGGTAGCATGTGCAAAGGTCAGTTGTCAGTCACCTCTATGGTACAGTTGTGGAATATGTGGGTCATGTGGCAATGTCACAGCTGCCACATGTACACAGTCAACCCTCTCCCCTACACATGGACGTACAACACATGTATGAGATGGAACCACATAGCCAAACTGGGGACTAAGCACTCTGAACCCAGTACTGGCATAACCTGTCAGGTGGCATGCAATACTACAGTGACTACAATACCAGTCTGATGTAGACCTACACTGACAGCAATACAAGCACGTGTACACACTGGGCCATTCGTGGAGCCTTAGAATAGCATCCTGCCTGAGCGGCACACACCTCTGCAGCTGGCACACAGGCATACGTTATGCCTGAACACATCACACATAACACATAGCACACAAATCCTGTGTGCCAAACAGTCACAGCCTGTACGGCTAGACAACACACCTGCCACAGTTGTGTTAGCTACCTTTATTGTCCAGTACAGTGTGGTCACGCTCACCAGGCTGGACAAGGTGAAGGTCACAGTGATATGCCCGTGGGGCACTATGGTCCACCACATAACACAAGCATACAGGTCAGTCAGAGGCATGGACACATATGACTCAGTCATTGTCCATGCCACATACCTTCTCCTGCTGTACTTGTAGGGTGCTGACATCATCAGTGTTTAGAAAGGGGAATGTGCATCCTGTATTGTGTTTTCCCAGTTGCCAAAAGGGACATTTCCCTCACACAGACTTGCACACACACCAACCCCACTCACACACACACTGAGCATTTGCAGGATTCAAACCCCTACCTAACTATGTTATGACACTTGAGACAGACGCATTAGCAGAGCGCTATTCACATTACTGGGAGGTTTCCCTTCTCCTGCTGTACTTATAGGGTGCTGACATCATCAGTGCTTAGAAAGAGGAATGTGCATCAGGTAGTCTGTTCTCCTAGTTGCCAAAAGGGACATTTCCTCACACAGACTTGCACACACAACCCCCTCACACACACTTGCCATTTGCAGGATTCAAACCCCTACCTGACTATGTTATGACACTTGAGACAGACGCATTAGCAGAGCGTGCTATTTGCATTACTGGGAGGTTTCCCTTCTCCTGCTGTACTTATAGGGTGCTGACATCATCAGTGTTTAGAAAGGGGAATGTGCATCCTGTAGTGTGTTTTCCCAGTTGCCAAAAGGGACATTTCCTTCACACAGACTTGCACACACACCAACCCCACTCACACTTGCCATTTGCAGGATTCAAACCCCTACCTGACTATGTTATGACACTTGAGACAGACGCATTAGCAGAGCGCGCTATTTGCATTACTGGGAGGTTTCCCTTCTCCTGCTGTACTTATAGGGTGCTGACATCATCAGTGTTTAGAAAGGGGAATGTGCATCCTGTAGTGTGTTTTCCCAGTTGCCAAAAGGGACATTTCCTTCACACAGACTTGCACACACACCAACACACTCACACTGAGCATTTGCAGGATTCAAACCCCTACCTAACTATGTTATGACACTTGAGACAGACGCATTAGCAGAGCACGCTATTCGCATTACTGGGAGGTTTCCTTCTCCTGCTGTACTTATAGGGTGCTGACATCATCAGTGTTTAGAAAGGGGAATGTGCATCCTGTAGTGTGTTTTCCCATTTGCCAAGAGGGACATTCCTCTCACACAGACTTGCACACACACACACACACACACACACACACTGAGCATTTGCAGGATTCAAACCCCTACCTAACTATGTTATGACACTTGAGACAGACGCATTAGCGGAGCGCGCTATTCGCATTACTGGGAGGTTTCCTTCTCCTGCTGTACTTATAGGGTGCTGACATCATCAGTGTTTAGAAAGGGGAATGTGCATCCTGTGGGGAGGCAGACGCCAAGCACACTCTGGCTAAGCTGTCATTCCCTAGGGCAAACAGCCTAGTGTTGACCTCTACACCCATATGTTTAATTGTCAAATGCACATTATTTGTTGCTGATAGACTGTTTGCAGGTCTTTATTGCCATAGCATTCCCTGTTTGTATGAACAACTTGTGTATCTGTGGAAGATGTTTGCATATGGGAGGGATCCACTATATCACGTATGTCTCTGTAGTCATTTAACTGTGTGCACTGGGCAGATTGCTGTAATGTGGTTGGTTCCTGGAATAACACGTACAAATACCAGATATGTGTGGCCAACTGCTAAACTGAGATTTGGCCTAAGTGTGTGAGCATGCCCAGTTCAGCCTTCCCATGGCATGTTGTCTGACATATGTCTCATTTATCAAAGTGTGTGAGCATGCCCAGTGTGAGCTTTCCATATCTTGAACTCTGCAGCCCACCACATTTGTGGATGAGTGTGAACTTCAACAAATATCTCCCGTTTATGGTTGTGTGTTGTGTGTCATGTTGTGTAGTTACTGTCCAACTGCTTTGTGTGTGAACACAACAGGGATTATACTGTGCCTGCAGGGTTTGCATGGGATACTTTGCATACAGTTGTCAACATCCTTTCACACTGACCTAACACTGTAGTACTGTATAGTGTACTGGTTCAGTACTTTGACTGTGGTGGACAGTATCCTGGGCTTTAGTCCTATCACTGCTTTACATTTCCATAGTGAGCACAACAGCCTGGTTAGGGGCCAGTTGTGCACATCTGACCATGTTGCATTATGTTCAGATATGAACTACTTAAACCAGGCTTGTCCAACATTGGTAGTGTATTCCACAACATAGGTGTACATTTGCAAACACTAGCGATGTGCCCTAGGCCATTTCTAATGCTAGTCGGAGAGTGTGTTTGTCCTTCGACACACATTGTAAGTGGAGTTTGCCATGACATATGTCATGGTTAGTATACTGTGCCTCTGTCTACCTGTGACATAACAGTGATACCCAGGGTAAAGCTACCATCTCCCATCCACTCATCAAGATTCCTCTTGAGGAGAATCGATGAGTGACTCTATGGATAGCCTGTACTGGGAGTTTACTCATGGGTGGGGTGGCTTCTGTGTTATGGATCATGCAGTACAGCTTGTCCTATGTAAGTCAGTGCTGGGGTTCAGGTCTCTCATGTGCATAGCTCACTGCCATTCAGATTGTACAAGGTGCAGCATGTTTATTGATACCAGCTTGGACATGGCTTTATACATCAGGCACAGCTTGCCTCTGGGTGGGCAGTATGGCAGTGTGTGTAGCTGCAGTTTGTTTAATCAGGCAACACATGGCATCTGTGCAAGCTCTTTGATACTCCTGGTGAGGTACTGTTGGGGACTTTACAGTTGATGGAGGTGTCTGCTGAGGTACATCCCACAGGGGCTATTGTAGTCAATTGTAACGCTGATGAAGGATGACTGCAGAGCCACAATGACCTCCCCTTATCTAGATCTGACAACCTTCATGATTAGGTGGGTATATGGTATGTTTCTGTGAACACTACAGCCACATGTTTGTCCAATGCAGGATATCTATCACCTTGTGTCCCCAGGTCTCTCATTACATGTTAAGTACGTAATGGGTTAACACCTATGTGGTAATTGGTGGGCACTTACTGTATATCCACGGGGTTGACTATACACTTTTCTGCAATTAGCTTGCTGACATGGCTATGGCACCAGTTGTCTGTTTCTATGTGGCCCTTTTGTGGGATGCTTGTGTCAGCTGGAGGGTCATATATGGTGAGCAGTTTGTAGTCCTCTGCAAACATGTTCAGACACAGTCCTTCCATGTTGGCCTGTACCTATGGGACATATATACCAGACGAGGGAGATCCCAGGACCAAGCCTTGTGGGATGCCAGTTATATCTGGTTTGTAGTCTGACATGGCTGCAGCATGTCTGACCATGTCTGTTCTGTCCTTGGTCTGGTTTGCAACCCCTCTACTGACATAGGGGTTTATATTTAAGCTGGTGAGCATATCTATAATGAACACGTAGGGTATTGTATAGAAGCCTTTGCAAGGTCCAGCTACGCTGTGTGGACCACATTGCCCTCATCAATGACCTTAATGACTGTTTCAAATGAGTCAAACATGTTTAGGGGCAGGATCTGCACTTAAGAAAGCCACACTGGGTAGGGTCCGGTGTCAGTAGGTCCCCAATATCTTTATGTCTGCGGTACATGCTGATCCTTTCCATAGCTGTGCAGACCGAGCTTCTCAGGATTCTGGGGTGGTAGTTTTCAGTATCCATTCAGGCAACACCTTTGTTGAGAAGGACCACTGTTGTTGTACACTGCTCTTTGGGTACATATCCTGTGGTAAGGCTGACATTGAGCAGTAGTGTGATTTGGCATTCCATTCGTCTTGGAGTCCATGTTGGACTCAGCCCAGGACACCATCTCATACCATTGCTGCTGTGTGTTTTGCTTTGTAGATGCTGGCTGTTACCTCAGCATCTGCAATGTCAGGGGCCAGCAGTCTGCTGGGATAGATATTTTGCATTCTGGGGGTTGCGCTGCACCTGTCAGGATGTATGTTGGCAATATGTGTGTGTGTTTGGTATGTTGTTTGTGATATTTGTGTGATTCAGAGCATATCTGTGAATTCCCAACACGGTTCCTACCATCAGTTGTGGAAGCCTTGGGATTATCCTTAGTGTCCTGTACAATTTGTATCTTCATAGGTTCATAGGTTCATACTAGGCTATCCACCCTAGGGCATTTGTTAGCCTAGCCAGAGTGTGTGTGGCTTTGCCACCCCTTGCTATGTGAATATTATGGCCATTTATGATTTGCTTTGCTGTGCCTCTGTCTGGACGTGACACAGTGAAGACCCCCAGTGTAACTCTACGATCATCCATCCACTTGGCAAGATTCCTGTTGAAGAGTGTCAGTGAGGGGCTCTGCCTAACATGGAGTGGGATTCTGTTCCAGGGTGTGGGAGCCTCTGGGTTATGTATCTGTCCCTCCAGCACATCCTATTTCATTATGTGTTGAGGTTGACATCTCTCACTCTCACAGCTCCGATGGCTTTGAGTTTTCTGGGGTGGAGCATGTCCATTACTCCTGTGTTGGACATGGCCTTGTACAACAGGCATGCAATGCCTCTGTGTAGGCAGTATGTGACTGCATTCAGCTGGGGTGTCTACAGCCAGGCAGCATATGACATATATTTGAGACCCTTTATCCTCTTGGTGAGGTACCTTTGAGGTCTTTCTAACTGCTGCAGGTGTCAGGTAAGGTACATCCCATATGAGGCATTGTACTAGATTATGGGTGTGATAAGAGAACAGTATAGGGGCACAATGACCTCTGTTGACGTAGATGTGAATCCTTTCATGATACGGTGTCCAATGTAGACAGTCTTCCTAGCCACATTGGCAATGTGAGTGTCACATAACAGGTTACTGTCCACTTGTGTCCCTAGGTCCCTGATTACTCCTTCCATACATAATGGTTTACCACCTATGTGGTAATTTGTGAGTACCTTGTTTGGTATTTGGTGGGACATTCATACTGTCCAGTGTCTTCAGGACGGCTGGGTGGGGTTCCTGTGTGTGAGAGTGTGGTCTGTAGCATGCTACAGACTGTACAGCAGTCTTGCCTATGGTTAGTTGCACATGGGTGGACTCCAATGCCTTGTGCATTGTCAGTTACCTGGACGTATGGGTGTCTGTGCTGAATATGGATACTCACCCTCCTTTTATGTTTTGTTCCAGGTTTTGGGGCCATGACGCATGATATGTGGTATAACCTGGTAGTGCTGGTGTGCTGTCAGGAGGCTTGCAGCAGGTTTCTGTCACTGCACAGACATCGATGTTCTCCATACTGGGGATGGCCTCGGGAGCATGCATATTGGGGTTTACACATCTGGCATTGGTCAGCATTACCCTTATGTTTCTTTCCACTTATGTTTTGTAGGGTGGTGGGTTAGTCTTTTCAGCCTTGCCTACGAAAGGCTCTATGGAGGTGGCAAAAGCCTTATCCAATATCCAGACGCCCAGGGAAACAGGTGCAAGCCATCCCTGGAACAGCTGCGTGGCTTGTCAAGCATGACATCCCAAGCAGACAGACATTGGATCCCCTTGGAATGACACCAGTAATTGTGCCACTTGTTATAACTGATCATTCCGTGTTTGTACTGTGGCATCATTCTTGGTGAGGGTAGGATGCTGCAAACGGTCAGTGTCATACCGGCCTGGACTACATAATCAGAGAGCTCATCTATGTCTCTTTTCATGTAGTCCGGGAGGTACATCTCAGGTCATTCACACCAGCATGGACTATGACTGCATCATATTTCTACTTGCTTTGGGGTGACCTGCATACTTGTGTTATGTGGCGTATTGTGGCAGCCTACAGGCAGCTTACTGTACCCTTTCCCTTGTTCAGTCTGGTGTGCGGGACAGCAGTGTGTCTCGCTATGGAGTCACCTATTACAACTGTATCAGGCATGTTGTTTCTCCTTCTGGCCTGTGACTGTTTGGCACACCAGCTTTGTGTACTATGTGTTGCATGTGCTATGTTTGGAGGTTGTTTGATTGGGTGTCTGCTTTGGAGGCCTCTGTTGGTGTGGTGTGTTTGTAATTCGAGCCTCCGGGAATGTTTTTCTGTGTTTATGTCTTTGGTTTGCAGTTGTGATAGGTCTATGTGGGACTGGGTTTGTGGTGTGTGTGGTTACCTTCTCCTCCTGACTAGTTTTGGGAGTACTGAGTTGAGGGAGCTCAGCCTCCAGTTTGGATAGATGGTTGCATCTCTCACATATATTTGTATTTCTTGGGGAGTTGGGGTTGTCTGTGTACTTGGGGCAGGTGTAACATTGCCTCAAGATTCACAGATTCAACTTGTTGTGGCTGGCCTTAGTGGATTGTATGTGTGGACATATTTTATTGCCATACTACTGATCAGTGATTACTTCATTTTTATGTTTGCTCTATCATGTAGTAGCTTCCTCATTCTCTTGCATGGTTTGGTTATGGCTGGTGTCCACCATGCCAGATGCCTGCATGTATGGCATTGTGTCTTGTTTTAATTTAGGATTGCATAATCCAAGCATTCCTGGCAGTGTTCATGGAATGGCTGTATTACAGGTTCTGAGGTGTGGCCCATATTTTGCACCTGCACAGGACCTTTAATGGATTCCACATCAGTTTGGAGGAGTGCAAATATTGCTTTACACATGTTTTTCACTGTGGTTTTCTGGCCAGGGACTGTGGTCAGGATTTGTATATCCAGTGTGATTACTCTATGGTCTGGTTTTACCAGTGAGCAATACACTTCTCGTCTTGCCATCCAGTACCCATGTTGCTGATTATCACATCCAGTATGCTTACCCCTCTTGTGGGAGTGGTACGTTGTTCCTGGGCATTTTGGTTTATGGATTCTATGAACTTTTGTCCTACAGTGTTGGGGCTAGTATAATGCTCCCAGTCTATGTCTGGGTATTTTCAGTCACCCAATATAATGTGGTTTGGAGGACTTGATATATTCATGTATTCCAGCATAGGCCAGGTGCAGTTCCTGGTGTTGGGACAGTAGTCTGTAGCAGGCTATAAACTGGGGGCAGTTTTAGCCACTGTTACTTGACCATGGCTAGTCCATGCTGCTTCTTGTTGTGGTACCAACATGGGGTGTGGTTATCCTTGACAATTATTGCTAGTCACCCTCCTTTTGTAGCTTGTTCCATGTTTTGAGGCTGTACAGCACAGTATGAGGTGTAACCTGGTAGTGTTAGGGTGCTGTTGTGAGCCTTGACCCAGTTTTCTGTTACAGCACAGATATCAACATTCTCCATACTGGGTGAGTTTAGACTGCATGCATCTTGCTGTTTCGACTTCTGGCATTGGGTAGCATTACATCTAGGTTCTTATCCCTTCTGATACCTATGGAGGTAGGTTTGTGTTTTGAGCCTTACCTATTCAGGGCACGCTGTGGGTAACAACAGCCTTTGCCAGTATCCATACGGCCTGCACTGATAGGTGCACGCCAGTCCTAGCAGGTGGAGCATCATGTCATGCTCAGCATGTCATCCCAGGCTGGCACACATTGGATCCCCTTTGACTAACTGCGATACTTCAGCCAATTATTGCACTTGATCATCTCATTGTCATATTGTGGCATGATGCTTGGTGAGGGTAGGATGTTAGTCAGGGTCCTCAGGTGTGCATATAGTACATGGTGTTACATTACTTAACACATGGCATTCATGCCTCAGGTGGTGCTGCAGGGCTGCCTCTGTCGGATGCACATATTACACTCCCTGTACATGTTTGTGAGCAGGTCATGTCATTTTAGGCATCCCTGTTATTATTTGAGTGAGTCAGAGGGGTATCATTCCCAGGGTTCCTACTGAGCCAGTGTATGTGCTATGCGTTGCCTCTTTGCCAAGGCCAGGGCATACTGGGCACGCCTCCTTCTGCCTACTGGGGCAGGCTCAGGTTGTTCCTCCTCCGAGTCACGCTCTGCCTGTGATGGCCTTGGCAATGGTGGGGCTGTTTGGCCCAGCCCTATGCTGGTCCTGCTGCAGCTGTTTTCGCAAGATCATATTATGTAGCATAGCACATACCATGACAATTTGGGTACATGTAGTTGGTGTGTACTGCAAGGCTCCACCAGATGTGTCCAGACACCGGAACCGTGACTTGAGCAGCCCAAACACACGCTCTATTACATTACGTGTTTGTGCGTGTGCCTCATTATGGCGTTCCTGTTCAGGTGTGTGTGCGTTTCTGATGGGTGTCATCAGCCACGGCTCCAGTGCATAACCTGCATCCCCCACTAGGTGTCCGTGTGGGATGTCCCCATTGGCAAATGTCTGGTACAGCTGCGTCAAATGCCAGATGTGGGAATCATGGTAGCTCCCAGGGCAGCCAGCACACACATTCATTATTATGCCCTGGGCATCACACACGACCTGGCAGTTGATGGAGGGGAAGCCCTTGCGGTTAATGTAGGCCCTACCCCGCTCACCGGCTGGTGCTTTGATGCATATGTGCGTGCAGTCTATTGCACCCACTACCTCAGGGTATTCCGCTATTTGCTGGAAGAGACACATATTGCTGGCCAATACCTCACGGGCATTGGGGAAATATACATAATCACCGACATGTGCTGACATGGCATCCAGGAACTGGTGCAGTACCCTGGAGGCTGATGCCTGTGATATCCCCATCATATCACCAGTTGGTCTCTGGAAGGTACCTGTTGCTAGTATTCTTAGGCCAACACATACCTTGGTTTCCACTGGGATGGGTTCCCTCTGTTGGTTCTGTGTGTGAGGCGTGGCCTGCACAGCTCCACTATTTGCTGCAGGAGGTCTCTGTCCACTCTATAGCGCTCTACTATCTCCAGCTCATGTAACCCGTGGTAGGTGACCCTGGGCCTGTACACTCTTCTCCGTCTCCTCACTGTGGGTTGTCTGGCACCATCTGCATTGTCACCACCCTCAGCAAGTCGCCTATGTCTCATTATGACAGCTATGGCAGCCCCTAACATTTCTGCTCTGAGTTCAGCTTTTTCAGTTTTCACTTCTAATAGCTTACTCCTGTCTTGCAGTGTCTCTTGAGAGAAACATCTTGCACTGCTGTTTGCAGATTTTTAAGTGTTGGGCTGAGCTACTATTCTGCCTGTGTAATTGCCTGCTTCTAATTGTTTTCACCTGCTAGCTCCAGCAGTATTCCCTGCTAGCTTCCTACTAATTCTGTTGCTTCCTTTTTCCTTTCTGTTTCCTCAGGGGGGAGCAGCGTGTATACCAGCAGAAACACGCTCACAGTGGCTTACACGCACGCACACATGCTTACACGGTTCAGAATCTGCTTATTCGGGTTACGCGCACACCCGCGCAAACAGTGTTACAAGTCTGCCAACAGGCTCCCACATGCTCAGTCTGCCTTACACGCGCACACTGTCTTACTCGCGCTTCATGGTGCGCACACGTGCGCATGCACGCCCAGCAAGAAACTTTGGTGTAGGCAACAGTGTACACCTTCCATTTCTTGACTTTCCCATGCTTATGTTGTGGCACTCCTCTTTCCATGATATGTGTCTGACATCTGTCATGTAACTTTGACCTCCAATGAACTGCATTTCTTTCTGCCATTCCCCCCTGTGATGTCACCTATCTCCTACTCTGTTCCTCCCCCTTCTGTAACTCTTACACTACTCAGAATGTGCTCATTTGCTATGTGACAGTGGAATTCAGTATCCTAACACTCATTTGCATCAGATTGCCTACTAATGCTTAGTTACATGTCTTAGACTCAGCTTCCCCCCTTAGCAACCACTAAACGGTGGCCATGTTGTTTTTGGTCTGCTGGTCCCTGCATTGTAAATCCATGTATTGCATAAAACCCACATTTGTGGGTTTATAACCTTCATTTTTATGTTTTATACAGCGCAGCCCGTTTGCGCGGGGCTGCGCTGGGTTTAAACATCGGCGATCGCCGAAAAAAAAAATTATATTTTTATTACTTTTGCATCAGGTTACCTTGCCAATGGCCACATATTTGGCCATTGGCATGCTGCCTGACACATATGCACCCTTTATTTGGAGCTGACATGGCTCCATTGTGGTTTTTGCAGAAACGTACTCAGTTGTCAACTGAGTACATTTCTGCAGCTAAAACGGCTCTTACACGGGCTGTTTTGGGCTTCCTGGATCGCTAATCAACCTCATTTGCATGCTATTTGGCTGCAAGTGAGGTGATTAGCTTATCCACGCCCACTCCGTGTAAGAGACGTTTTAGCTGGTCTCTTACACGGACTTTGGGCTGTTCCTGGATCGCGAAGGCTGCATGGAGTCTTACACAACTCTTACACTCCGTGCAAGCCTTTGTGAATCCTGCCCTATGTTTTGTCTGTGAGTCACTTAAACTGATAGAGCTGCTTTCTGTTTTACCTGTTCCATTTTGCTTTTTGTTTTAAGAAATCTGCTTGGTCTTGTGCTTTTGTTCTATGTGGTGGATAGACACTTAAATTATCCAGGCTATGCATTTCAAATGTTTTTTCATTGGTTAATTTGTTTCTTGACTGATACTTAAATACATAGAGAATATCTGTGGCTTTGTCTTTTCTGATAAAACTCAAGGCCTACAAAGACTACAAGGACTGTTGATGACTCCCTGATTGGTAAGGGAAGTAAATCTGTTTTTATCTGGGAGTTTCTTATACCAATAGAGTTGCTCTCTGTTCCATTTTGTTTTCTGCTATAAGAAATCTGTTTGGCCTGGTGTTTTCATACCGCCTACTCAGAGGTGATCTCTGCCTGACATACAAGGCCATGTCCAACCCAGAATTGATGGACATGCTCCACCTAAAGAAAACCATATCCCCTCGAGCCACACACTCCAGGGATCTAAACCTCACCACAACAATAAATAGGACATGCTGGAGGGATAGATTTCTGTCCCAGAGACTTCCCATGCTCTGGAATAGGATTCCAATCTACATTAGGCAGAGCTCCTCGCTAACCCTCTTCAAGAAAAACCTTGACGAGTGGATGGGAAATAGAACGTTTACCCCAGGGATCACTTCAATGGCTCTGCTGGACAGAGGCAAAAGGAACTAATCTAAGGGGGTGGTAAAAGCCAACACATTCTGGTTAGGCTTATAAATGCCTTTGGGCAGATAGCCTAGTACCTACCTATGAACCTATGTAGCAGATAGACACTTAAATTACCTAGGCTGCACATTTCACATATTTTTTCATTGACTGATTTGTTTCTTGAGAGATACTTAATATTTGTGTCTTTGCCTTCTCTGATAAGAGTCAAGGCCTGCAGAAACTACAAGTACTGTTGGTGATTCCCTGCTGGTTATTTTTCTCACACACCCTCGCATTCCTTGATCTGTTTTTTTTTTAACTTGGTGATTTTAAGCTGCACAGTCTTACTGTAAACTGAGGTTTATAAGCTCCTCCATTTCTACACTGCTGTTTATATCTTGAATTATTTATTTGCCTTTCCTTGTGCTTATTTTGAAAAAAGTGTATTTTGCCTCTCATTGTCTGTCCCACTGTTTTACTTGCTCTGAATTTATTATCTAGCTAGCTGTTAGATAAAGTAGTGTGTTTTTACAATGTAGCAAGCTTTTTTCCATGTTTTCACATCAAAGGGAAAGATGATTTTCTGTCTAGCAGCAGTTGGTGGTAGCCTGGTCTGTATATGTTGGAGAAACACACTAGAGATTCCTGCATGTAGTTGTTTTATTAGCTGGAGGGCTTATTAATCAGCTTACTTTGTTTTTAGTGCCCTTAGAAATTCTGTACAAGTGAGTGGCTCTTGGCTCATTTCTACAAAGTGAAGTATTTTTATTGAATAATCATACTTTTATGACCTGTTTAAAGTGCACTGGTGTTATCTTGAATTACTTATTGCCTTTCTTTAAGTTTAAGTTTGTTTGTCTTAGCATTTCACTCCAGGTACTCTATTGTGATTTTACATTAAAAGGAGTGGGATTATTCATCTAGTGGCAGTAGGTGTTTATCTGGTCTATCTGAGTTTGGAAGCACACAAAAGGGCTCTAAGTATAGGTGTTTTTCCAGAGGGCGCAGTAGTCAGTTTTCTGTATTTCCAGTGCTGGTATAAATACAGCACATTTATACGGTGCTTCTCACTGTGCCAGTGCCCTGTACAGTCACAAACATCTGGAAACATTGCTTATTTCCTTTAAACTGTGAATGTTTACTGTGCTATTTATTGTTTTTTTTTTCACTTATTCAAAGTTTAATGTTGCATTTTCAAACTACTGTAAGGGCTGCTCTTTGGCACTGAAAAACATTGTATCTAATGCTTCTTAGTTAGCATTAGGCATCTGTTTGAGGTTGTTTAACACTTGGGCTCCAGACCAGTCATTTTACATTAAGAGGGTCAAAGTCTGCACTCTTGTGCCAAGAGATTGCTGTTTTCACCTATATGAGCTGGGAATTGGTGGTAGAAAATTTGCTGTGTGTTTACCTGATAGGCCCTAAGCTATAGTTATTGTAAAACATGCTTTTTTCTAATATATGTAAGCCCCTCATGTTTACAAGATGTTATTATTCATGCAGTGGCAGTTGTTGGTAGCATCTATCAATGCAATCACCAAAAATTGAAATTTCCCTACAAAAAAAAACACCTCAGAACTTTACCTCAGTCCTGTGTTACTCATGGGGCAACTAGTCTGTGTGGTGAGTAGCATTTATGCATTCAGTTAGGATGATTTAGGTCGACCTTACCTTATTATACAACCTAGGACTATTGATGCTCAGAGACCATCTGGTTTGGGTGCTGGGCAGCATCGCTGGTCAGGTTAGCTGCAGATTACACCAAGGAAGCAACCCTTTTTTCATCCAGTTACAAACATCCTACATTCTTATCCCTTGCAAGTACACATTAGGACCTGCAACCAGGAATGGGCACTTTCCTGCTGTCTCTGCATCCAGCTTGATGACATGCGCATCCTGAGACAATCTAACAATTGCTTTATGGACACTGACAACCACTTAATTCTCAAACTGACAAATACAGTACGTGAGAGATGTAATTACACATTGACACTGATGACTTGACTCTCACATACAGACACAAAAAACAACAAACAGATTGTCAGCAACTCACACATCACTCATCACACCACAGTGGACCACACACATAGACCCACATATGTGGAGGCACTCGCATGTAATTTACCAAAACCTCAAAGGCCACTCAGAAACTCGTTATGCACAAAAACAAGACAATTCCCAACACAATACATAAACCCACATTATTGTGTCTCAGCTACCAAGCTCATAAAGTGAAACTCTCTACAACCCAATATTCTGGTCATATGAGACTCCATTGTGAGACACACTGCTGTTCCTCTTACCAGGCTGGATAAGGGGACTGTTACAGTTAGTTGACTGTCAGGAGCCAGGATTCACCAGATTATGCAAGCACTCAGGTCACTTACCCCTAAGTGCCAATATGTCTCAGCCATAGGCCATGTGGGCACAAATGACCTGAGATGTACCTCCTTGGACTACATGAAATCTCCATTGGAGTCTCCAAGGCATTTGATGCAATATCCCACTCAAGTATTGTAGATAAACTCACAAAATTGGGTATAAACCTCTGTGTCACCAGATAAATAGCCAAATGGCTGATGCATAAGACACATGTTGTTAGAGTGGAGGAATCCACATACAACAAAAGGCTAGTCAACACTGGAGTACCACAAGGCTCAGTGCTGGTCACCCTCCAGTTTGGGATACACTTCTCAGATGTCAAGGCAAATGTAGATGTCCTTTGGCTGATCAAGTTTGCTGATGACTGCAAGCTAGGGGCAATCACTGACTCCCCAAATGATGTTGATATCCTACAGAAAGATCTAACACAGACTAATGATTGGTGTCAGAGCCATGGCTTCAAACTAAATGTAAAAAAGTGCATAATAATACATATTTGGCACTCAAATACCCCTGCATATTACAACATTGATAGAACCCCGCCAAGAGTGGACCCAGTGGTAAGAAATCTGGGTACTCAGATAGATAGATAGATAGATAGATAGATAGATAGATAGTAATCTGAATTTTGACAGCCATGTATCCACGGTGGTGAGGAAATCATTGTATGTGGCTCAGCTTATAAGTAAGGGCATGGCATTCAGATCTAAGGATGTCATAGTACCACTGTACGTGGCCTTCATCAGACCAATAATCAAGTACAGTGCACCCTTTGGCATGTACCTTATCAGGCACCTGCAACAGCTGGAGTATCCTCAGAGGTTTCTCACCAGAAAAATGCAAGGTACAACCAACATGTCATATGCGGACAGATTAAAATTCCATATCACTTTATTCAGTTTGTTACCGATTACTGAGGGGTGAATTGTGCCTGATCTCCAAGGCAGTCTCTGACCCAGCCCTAATGGAAATGTTGCATATTCACAAAACTAACTGCATGAGAGTTACTCACTCTAAAGATCTAAACCTGATCTCCAGCATGAATAGATCATGCTGGGGAGACAGATATATGTCCAGAGATTGCCCATGCTCTGGAATAGGCTTCCTATTCACATTAAGCAGAACCCTTCCCTTCAACCATCATCGAGTGCAATCTGGACCTATGGATAGGAAATCACAAATTCACTCCAGGGGTGATTCCCATGTCCCTTATGGACAGAGGTAGTCTGTAAAAATTGTCAAAACTACTCTTACTGACTCAAGTTATCTTTCCTAGAAAACTGGGTAAAGTTTGTGTAAAATGGGCTAGGCTTGTAAGGGTTCTTAAGCCATTAGCCTACTAATCACCTATGAACCTATGAAGAAGACATGACTGAGCTCTCAGAGTATGTATCACAGGCAGGTATGAGCCTAGCACTGAGCAGCATTCTACCAACTCCAAGGATGATGCCACAATGCCATCGGAAAATCATTGACTTGGCTTAGCTGCTGGTGTCATTCCAGAGTTCCAGTACTTGTCAGCCTGGGAGGACATTTTGACAGGTTAAGTTGCTTTGCCAGGGATGGTCTTCATCTGTCACCTGTAGGCTTTTGGATATTGGCCAAAACATTATTCACTCCCTATAGTGCCTTTTTTAGTCATTGCCAAACAAACAATCCCTCCAACATAATAAAAGCCACTCATGACAAGCTAAAGGTGCTACTGCTCAATGCTAGGAGTTTCAATGAACAACAGCACTCCTTGGAAGCTTTCCTCACCCTGGAGAATAATGACATCTGTGCAAGGAACTGAAGCATAGTTCATAGCCACAGAAAGCACTCCAGCAGTGCATGCTGTAACACCTTACATATGTTCCAACCACCCACTGAACATGAAAGACGAAACAGTGGAGGTGTATCTATCTAAATAAAGGATAAGCACACCTCAGTGCTGGTCAAACACTATAACATCCTTGAGCTACTCTATGTCCAACTAACCATGGGAAAAATCCATTACCATATTCTTGCTAGCTACAGGACCCCCATCATGAACCAGGAAACCCATACATTATACCTGAAGTTACTAGAATCACCCATCATCCAATCCAATACAAACTTATTCAGAAACTGATGGAAGTACTCCTTCCATCTGCCTTTGATGCCCTGTGGACTGGTGAACAGGTTGTTGTTGGCATCCCTTATGAAGGGTGTCTGAATAGCTTTTCCTTGCAACCTGATATAGTTTCTTTGTGCCACCTACTGAGATACTTTACAGAAGCTATTAGAGTGCCTCCAATGCCCTGGTCTTTGCTATTGCAACTCCTTTCTTAGCTTCTTTGTTAGCTAACCAGTATTCCTTCCTAGCCTTTTCCGTCTTTTCTATCTCCCACTTTTCCTGCACTCCTCCTTTCTTTTGATCACTTCCTGTACTTCTGCATTCCACCACCAGCTTTCCATATGTACCTTATTTCCATACCTTTCTCTTCTACATATCTGTTCCATAGTCCTCACACATGGTGTTTTGAGGTGCTTACATTCTTCTTCAACTCCACCTATTTCCTCCTCTCTGCTAGAGCCCTTAGTAATCCCTTAAACTGTTGTACTGTCTCTCCAGTCAACTACCAGGTCTTCAACCTGGTCTTAGTTTACCTTAGAGCCTTCTCTGGCCATTGCATGCAACTGATTGTGGCCGCCAGTTGTTTATGTTGTGAGCCAACTGTTTCACTGGGTTGACTTTGCAATCACTGATTCTATCCAAGTGTACTTTCCTTACTAGGAGGAAGTCTAACTGAGTTGCATGCTTTCCCCTCTTTTATGTGATGTTGTGACTGTCTCTCTTTTTTTAACCATGTGTTGGCTACTATCAAGTCATTTGCCAGACAAAAGTCTAGAATGGCCTCTTCTTCTTTATTCCTGTTGCTTCACCTATGTGGACCCAGGCAGTCCTCATATACTGTTCTGTCTGTCCCGATATGTGCATTCAAGTCACCCATTATCAACACCAATTAATGTTGCCCTGCTTTATCTAAAAGGTCCTGCAATCGGTTGACTGCCATGAGTTTGTCACTAATTCTGATGACATCCCTCACTGCATGAAGGTTCTCTCTCACCACAATTCCCACACCATTTCTAGCCCATCCTTCTCCTGAGCAGCAGACTCTGGATCCCCAACTAAGTGTCATTGCTGCACCGCACTTCCATCTTGTCTGTTGCATACATAGGATGTCCAGCCTCTTCCATACCCATCATGTCATCCACTTTCAAGCTGCATCCTGTCAGTGAACCTACACTGAGTGTAGTAATTCTTAGTTCATGTTTGGCAGGTTGATTGATTTTATGTCCAGCTTTCACACAACAGAGCTATCCCAGGTAACTCATGTCAGACATCTGGGCTGCTGGGCTTTATTGCGGGCACACAGTGCCAACAGGGTCATGTACACCCCTCCCACTGTTAGCATTGGTCCCTGGTGTAGGTCAGAGTAGGCCGGTACCTCGACCCATGCCATTATGGCAATATTAGTCAACATGATCAAATCGCCTAGAGCCATATTTTACACCATCAAGTGGCTAGCCCTGCCATTGTGCACAATCTGTGATCCATGTTATCCTATCTTGAGGATACTGTGCACCACAGTAGATGCCCCAAAGCTGCTGGTCTGTACAACTCTTCCCCCTATATGGCACCATGTAGAGCCTGTGCTGCTGCCCACAGCTCCATTCATTTGTGTGTTTGAGATGGAAATGCTCAACATGCTTTTCAGAAGTGGGCGAAACCCCACAGAGACAGAGGGAGAACATGCAAACTCCAAACAGGCATTGGACGGAGGTCAGGATCAAACCTTGTACCTAGTGCATGGGATGTAAAGACCTTAAACTTTATGGCAACTGGTCTCGATATAGAAATACAGAGTAATGAAGTAAAATTGAGACACTGCTGCTTCCCCATCTATCTGTTAAAAAGTGAGGAATTAAAGGAATAGGCAGTGGAAATGTTTAAGGAGTTGTTAGGGAAGATAGGAGGTACTCCAGAAGTTATAGCTAGTGAGTGGGATAAAATGAAAGTGCAGTTTAAAAATAGGGTAGAAATAAAAGAAAAAGAGATATGATTAAGAAGTAACAGCAATTATTTAGATGGGATCACAAATGGTAAAATATTGCAGAATAAGGAGAATCTCATAGAACAAGAAGAGGCTCAACTGCAGAGTGCTAAAGAGAAAATGTATTTATTTATTTTACATGTGTTTACCGGGAATGTCCAACTGGGCCAATGGCCCTTTCAGCAGAGGCCCGGGGAGAAATGTTCCACAGCACGTGAAAACACATTACAGAAATAACAACACACTACAAGTAAGGAGATATTATACCAAACAAATAATTGAATACCTCTATTAAAAAAAGAATTGCAATTACAATATTAAAAAAGCCTTAAGTAGGTTATAATAAGCAGAGTGTTGTTTAAAAACAAGGAGTAAGTCTATAGAAGTGGATTCAGTAGTGGAGAAAGACAAGTTAAACAATTTGGATAATACCTCTCAACCTTCTAGAGCAAGAAATCTGGACAAAGCCATAAATAAAAGTGGGACAAAGGCCCAAAAATAGGAGCATGTTTTAAATATTGCTCTTACAAACTTAGAAAGTTGATAGAATAATAGGTTTTGCATTAGCATGACATTTTCTGAGGAGCATGAAATTTGAAACTCCAATTGTCTGTCATTATTTTTTAACATCAATCATTATTGATTTGCCATGGATTAAAAAAAAAAAAGACCCACAATTTTTTGAAAAACAGACCAAAAATATGAGGGAAAAATCTGGACATTCTGTGAAAATATGTACAGTTCAGAGGTATGATTTGGATGCAAGATAGTACATAACATTTGAGAAAAGAAGTGACTGATCAGTTGCTAGATATTATGGCATTGTTGCTATAACAAGAGGACAAAGAATGAATAAGACTTACATTAGAAATGTACCAAAGAACAGCCAATTATCAATCCTGCTTTTCAAACCTGTATGAGACTTATTTTGCAGTTATTATTTGGATACTATATTGTACAATGAGTACAGGGAGATCTAGGTGGTAGATGCAGAGATGAAAATTAATAGATATAATATGGATTAAGAGGGACATGGAAATGTAGGAAAATAAAGGAGTACCTGAATAATATGCATGAGTTTAGAAAGATTGCTGATAAGCAACTCCTTTTTTGATAATAAGTCCAAAGCACAAAAACTCTTAGCAAAACAGAAAGGGGAAAGTGTTTTTGCCAAACTTAGGGAGCATATAGGAAGAAAAATAACCAGAGAGTCTCTATAGGTATTAGATATATTTCAGAAATGTTATGAAAACGTATATAAAGTAGAGAAATGGAGAAATTAAGAAAAAACTCAAATGGAAATATTTATGGAAGACTTGTGTATTCCAAGGTTAAAAATTGATGAGGCTTAACGATTAACAGTTAAGATCTGAGGTGATAAAAATGGTGATGTATAACCAATCCACAATAAAGTTGTTCGGATTAGATGGTATCCTGCTAGAATTCTGGAAGATGGGAGGGAAGAAAGTCATAAATATCTGGAAGGATTTCTTTAACAGTATTTTAAAAGGAGGGGAAGCACCAACATCTTAGAAAAAAGTTGTGGTGGCTGTATTACCCAAATGATGGTAAAAACCCATCAGATCCCGTTTCACATAAACCTATTTAAATTCTAAACCATGACTGTAAAGTGCTTATCTTTATAATGGGTACAAAAATGGCAAAGGTGTTGCCAAATTGATAGATATGGATTAATGTGGTTTTCTGGAAGGAAGGCAAAGATTTGATAACACTAATAGAGCAATGATGATCCAGAAGGAAGCAGAATGTAACAAAAAATACTGCTGTTGTTGGTGGGTTTTAATGCAGGGAAAGCATTCAATACAGTGAAGTGAGATTATATGAGTAGGGCAATGGAAGCATTTGCATTACCAGATACAATAATAAAGTTAATTTGGAGGATAGATGAGGGATCGGAGGAAAAATCAAAGTGGAAGGGTTCCTCTCTTTTAAATTGTGTCTGAACAGTTGAACCAGGCAGGGGTGTCCCGTTTCCCCATTGTTATTTCTGTTATACTTAGAATCATAGGCAGAGAAAATAAATAAGGAACTCAGAAGTTCAAGGATATAATTGGTATGGTAATCAATAAAAGTTGGCTTTATTTACAAATTATATTAATTTGTACCTGATAAAAACAGATAAGAGCATCTCAATGTTGTGGAGCATTCTCAGACAGTTCCAAGTTTTTATGGGAATTAAAATTAATGAAAATAAAACAAAGGCTATAGCTGTAAAGTATGTACCCACACATTAATTCATTCAGAAATATCCATATTTATGGGGACACAATAAAATAAAGTATTTAAGAATATGGGTTAAAATGGATTCTATTATAACTGTAAGGATATGTGGAAAGAAACTAAACAAACAACAATACAAAACTGAGAAGCTGGAATGTCTTACCTGTAGATATGGATATCAAGATACAAGCAATGAAAATATTTAATCCCTTTAGTTTTATAAACAGGTCAGGTATATTTTTATCAACCAGAGAAGTTGTGGCTAGTAATCAGTAAAGAATTTAAGGATTTTATCTGGAAGAGAATGGACAAGAGTCAAATAGGATAAGTTGATACTTCCAATAGAAAAAGGTAGTTAAATATTAATTAATTTGAAGGGATATTTTACAGCTATGCAGTTAAGGTTCTTATACATAACACAAGCAGAAAATTACAGTTCAGAGTGAAAATGGATGATGATGAAATGGGGGGGGGGTCAAGAAATAAGGAGATAGTGGAATTATGGACACAGACCCTTAAGGAGAATAACAGTCTTACACAATATTATAGTCATAAAGTAGCATGGAGAAACAAGATCATGCCAGTAGAGATTATGGCAATTAGGAGTACAGAGAATAGGCAAGAGCACCTGGAATTTACTGGAGGAAGCTGGAAAAAGAACCAAGGTATTGGGAACAAATAATTAGAAAGGGAAAGGTAACAGAATGAGAAGAGGCCAAGAAGACATTTAGACTGCAGGCTAGAGACTTCCTTCTCTATAAAGGAATAATATCAGAGTATAAGCAAAGAAAATGGGATAGGGGAAACCTAAGTGAAAGGCCTGCACTAGTTGAGTTTTAGTTGAATCTGGAACAGAAGCTGCTGTTAAAAGGAGATAATTAGTAGGGCATATAAAATATTGCATAATAGCTATAGTAATCAGTCAGAGGAGATCAGAAAAGATTGGGAAGAGAGCTTAGTTAAGCAGTTCACAAAGAAACAATGGGAAGACATATGCATGGCTTCCAAATATGCAGCAAAGTCTAGAAAATTAAGGATTTGTGCTTGGAAGTATTTGCATAGGTAGTTTTATACCACAAGCAGACTCCAAAGAATTTTTCTTCAGGTAGATGACATATGTTGCAGTTGTAATGTGGAAGAAAAAGGTACCACGGAGCATATGTTTTTGGAGAGTAATGAGTTTGCAGAATTTAAAAATTCCCCACAGAGTACTCTGTCAGGAATACTAGGTGAGCAAATGAGTGTAACTAAGGAAATGATTTTTTTGACCTGGAATATAGGATCTGAATTGTGTAGACATAGTAAGGCCTTGTTAAATTTAATTCTGGTGGTTGCCAAAAAAAGCAATTACTAGAAAATATAAATCAAAGTTTAAACCAACTGTAGCTGAAGTAGTGAATACTTTAACAGAGATAAAAGAACAGTAAGTGTGATCTTTAGACGATAATAGGAGCAAATTACATAGAAAAAATGGAATTCCTAGGTTCAATATCATCTAATGATCTACCTCATTCATGTCTCCATCTGTAATTAGGAAACGTTTATGAAGCGGGTGAGGGGAAGAAGGAAACTGCATATGCTAGCAATATTCCCAGTACTATTATTTATTTACAGTAATGTCAGACTGGGCAACAAGTGACCCTTTTTTAGTGAAGGCCTGGGGAGAAAAGCACCATACAGTGAGAGAAACATGTATATCAGCCACAAAGATAAATAACATATAATGATTAAAAAATAAAAGTATTGAAATGAATATAAAATAAATGCTATGTATAAAATTAAAAAAAGAAAACATCACAATATTTAGCAAGGAAATACTACAGAAATAATCACAACTGAACATTTACAGAAAATTGTGTGCAGTTAAAAAGGATTTAATTACAACATGTGATGAAGTATAATAATAATAATAAAAAGAGCTGGAAAGAAGGTGAGAATCATCATTCTTTCCTGCTTCTAGTACTGCATTGGACTGAATATTAGAGGTTCCTACAGTGGCACCTGAGCCTCCTAATATTGAGGGTGTTTAAAGAGGGGTCAAGACAACTGTGGCTTGGACACTGCCAGAGAGTTGTCCCATTCAGAAGCTTGACTCTTTACAAAGTTGAACCTCATATGGTTTGACCATATGATCAGCTTTCTGAAGTATCTAAGCTTTTGAATGGAGATTTCGGTACAGTGCGGATCGGGGAATTTACCCTTTTCCCTACTGTAGTGTGATCTCAGATTTGGTATATATAATATGTAGGGGGGTGCAGCTGGGCTTGCTACCCTGCAAAACATAGATTTTTGTTGTTTTCCAAAGTCTGACTTTTCAGAAAGTTGATCATATGATCTCGACTTTTTTGAACAGTTGAGCTTCTGAATGAGATTTGTCTAATGCAAAGTATTACCTGCTGCATTTAAAGAAACAGCAGTATTTGCATGGTAGTTAATTCACATGTTGACAGTGGCATTGTTTTAAGGCCAATTAACCAAACAATTGCACACCAAACTTTCACTCCAGAAGATAGGCCAAACAAATTTATTAAAAAAATCACCAAGTTTTTTTTTGCTTAAATGTTTTGCAGCCAAGATACTGAGACATATAACATTGTTTACCATGTTTACATCATCATAGCATTCAGTGACAACAATTTCAGCTCATATTCCTTGGTTTTGAACTTACATGGAGGGGTTGTGAGATCTGGCCAACCAATCCAACAACATGAAGAAGGTTTTATCCATGCTGCTGACAGCTTACTAAACAGCAAATTATGATGGTAGAATTCAGGCCAAAAGGCCACAAAAGTGGCATTACCAAAATCATAAGTAACCCATGCAATCACAGTGTATCGTGACATCACTGTGTTCAGAAAGCTATCCACAAGTTTCTCAATTACTGTTCAGAGCTGGCCTCTACACATCTGTCAACCAAAATTCTGGCAGTGGAGCCCTTTCTTGCATATCAAAGGTACTAACAGTTAAAAAAAAAGTTTATGGGAGTAATAAAAGCCTTATTCAATTCCTTCTGAAACTTTGTATTTACTTTGCCTAATCCGTTTTTTATCATAATGCTAAGTTCTATAAACATATCCTTGATTTTATAGCACTGTATGGCCTTACCTTTCTCAATGTCGCTCAATGTGATATATGTAGAACAGAAGAAAAATCAGTAGCCTCTCTTTTCCTCTCTCAGATTATCCCTGCAGCTGAGAATCCTGATAGTGCAACAGGTTACTCTGTTCAGATACAAACTCATCTATTTTTTAGAGGGACCACCAACTTTACTGCTAGAATCTTTATACTCTACTGTGCCGACACTTATTTTACAACCACTGTTATCTTTTTCACTAACAGAGTTCTCATCTCCATCAATTTACTTTTTTGTTTTATTTCCTGCATTTACCTTTAGATCATAGTTTGACATTTCTGACAGATGTCCTCCTCTACAGCTCTGTCCTCAGCATCTTGTTGCACTGGTTTCTTTTGTGTTTCGGGCACTCTGTGGGACATTTCAGTACATCTTCACTCCTGGAGGCATTTCTATACTGTGCTCTGTCAGATTTGTCCTCCTGGGCATAATGTGAAAAGACTTCTATATATCTGGCTGAAAGTTTTAGGTGTCTTGAATCTGTGTCTTAGATAAAGACTCCTCTGTCTTAACAATAGGAATTGATTCCTTCCTTTCTTATATCAGCGTGCTTGGCCTTATATCTTACCTCATTTATTTATTACAAGATTTCGAATAGACTTTGCCACTTAGCTAAAAGTCTGTTTTCTGATGGTGGCACGAGAACTGAGGCTTTGTTTCTTGGTGTGAATTGTCTTCTTTTACTCTCCCTACTATATACTATTTTTTCCTGTATTTCCTGAGATTTAAACATGTGCTCTTAAACTGTGGGCATCACCACTCTAAGTTGTTCTTGTAAGTTAGGATAGTGCTGTATAATACTGAGGTTACCCTTATGGCATTTTCTCTTCTTCCTGATCTCTTTAGCAACATTACGTAGACCTAATGGATGCTTATAGTACAGGAGTTGAAATGGGGCAACCCTTGTGAATGCTTGAGGCACCTCTTAACATGAATTTCAATGCTTTATTAAACTTCTCTAATAAGCCATCAGTAGATGGAGAACTGATAATTTTAAATGTTTAACATGAAAACAGTGGAGCAATTACTGCATATTTCTTGACATAATGGATGTGCCTTGTGGTATGTGTCTGTTTAGGAATACCCCCCCCCCCCCGAACTCTAGAGAATGTTGTATCTTTCGGCTTTTCCCGGTCCGCTAATGATTGGTAGTAGATTTTTATGTACCGACTTGCCAGGCCTAACGCACAACCTTCAACGAAGGTACACCCATTCACGCATGTCTCCACACAGAAGACGCTTTAGCCCCCGCACTCTAGAGAATAATGTACCAATTGTCTGGTAGTCAACTTCACATTATAGGTTCATAGGATGATACTAGGCTATTGGCCTGGAGGCCCTTATAAGCCTAGCCAAGAATTTCACCCATGTTCCCACAAAGTCAGCACCTGTTTTCCCTGTCCAGCAGGGACACAGGTGGTATCCCAGAGGTATATTTTCTGTTTCCCATCCAGTCATCCAGGTTCCTCTTAAAGAGGGCTAGTGAGGTACTCTGCTTGACATGGAGATGAAGTCTATTCCACAGATGGGCGAGTTGTTGGGACACAAATCTATCCCGCCAACAAGTTCTATTAATGTTACAGACCAAGTTGAGACCTTGTGTGTGATTTGTGCGAGTGGAGTTTGACTTACAGATATGCAGCAACTCCATCAAGGGTGAGTCTGAGACAGTCTTGTATGCCAGACACAGGTCACCTTTGAGCAATCTGTACGAGACTGAGTAGAGGGGCAGGGCTTTTAGCCTATCTGTATAGGATAGGTGTTTGAGACCCTGGATTTTCCTGGTCAGGAACATCTGTGGTCTCTCCAACTGCTGCATGTGCTTAGCAAGGTACATGCTAAAGAGGGCATTGTACTCGATAATGGGTCAGATGAGGGAGGAGTACAGGGATGTTATGACCTCCTTGTTCCTGGATGAAATACCCTTACTTATGAGGTGGGCCATGTAGAAAATTGTCTGTACAACGAAGGCAATATGGTGGTCAAAAGTCAGGTTGCTATTAACCTGGGTGCCCAAGTCCCTCACGACTGATTGCATGCTTAGTATGTTGTTATTAATGTGATAATTAGTAGGGACACCATTTTCCCCAAAGGGGATAATGATGCATTTTTTGGCATTCAGTTTGAGGCCATGCTTCTGGTACCAGTCATTACTTTGGTTAAGGCCCTCTTGGAGGATGTTCATATCACTAGAGGAATTTATGACAGTGCCCAGCTTGCAGTCATCTGTAAACTAGGTCAGCCACAGACCACTGGTTTTGGTATGCACCTCAGAAAAGTATATCCATAGCAGTAGAGGCCCCAAGACCAATCCTTGGGGTACATTGCTAGTTATGGGTCTACTACTAGAGGTGGCTTACCCAATTTTGACTGACTGGGTTCTATCATTGAGCCAGTTAGCTACTCCGTTGGTAACATATGGGTTGATGCCTAGCTGGGAGAGTTTATCTATTATGCCCGAGTGGGGAATAGTATTGAAGGCTTTGGCTAGGTCAAGGTAGGCAGTGTGCACTGTCTTGTCCTCATCCATATCTTTGGTGACTGTTTTGAAGAGGGCAACCAAGTTTAACAGGCACAATCTCCCATTAACAAAACCAAACTGTGTGAGATCAAGGATTTGGAGGTTGCCAATGTCCTTGTTTATAAGGTCCATGATAATGTGTTCCATGGCCTTGCAGAGGGATGGCTTTGGCTGTCCTTCATTCTGCTGGGATGAAGCTGGTGCACAAGCTTTGGTTGAATAGGGTGCCTAGTGGTGCTGAGAATTCTTGCCTGAGTTCATGTAGGACACAGCCAGGGATGTTGTCGGGTCCCATGGAGGCTGTATTCTTTGCCTTTGAGAGAGCATTAATAACCTGCTCCCTGGTGATGAGGGGAGGGGGGCAGGTGCTGAGGTTGTCCTGGTTTACTGATGGGGGGACATGGGGTGAGGTTTTCATTGAACTTATCTGCCAGCAAGTTAGTTATATCTATGGCGTTTGTGTATGTGGTATTCCTGACCACCAATTCAGAGCAGATTTGGGAGTTACCTTTGAGATTGCGAACGTATACGAAGAAGGCCTTGTGATTGTGCTTAGTAGATGTGGCCAATGTGGACTCGAAGTTAGCCTTAGAGGATTTCACCAGTGACCTTATTGGCTTATTCAGACAAAGAAGAGATTGCTTCCAACTTGGCACCTGCTCCTTCTTGGTCCTGGACAGCAATTTTTTCTTTTTATTATATATCTGTTTATTGCTGCTGTCCACCAGACAGGTTTACTCTTCCGTGAGGAAGATGATTTGGTCCTGTCAGGTACTGCTAAGTCCATGCAGCTATATAGGTGATCATATAGTTTTTTGGTGTAGGTTTGGACATAAGTGCTTGATTCAACTGAAGGGATGGTGGCTGTGAAGCTGCTTATACCTGCTCTCAGGAGATTGTAGTCAGCTTTGAAAAACTTTTTTTATTCGACCCTGGCAAGGGGGTGGGAGGTCAGAGGAGATGGTGACTTTGAAAGTTATTGGTTTATGGTTGGATCTTACCAAGGAGGATGACACTGTAGGGGTGCTACAGTGGCTACTCATGTTGTTTAGTACCAGGTCCAGGACATTTTCACCTCTTGTGGGAGTGTTGACCAACTGATACAATGCATTGGCATTGATGAAGTCGAGTAATCTCTGGGCATTGGTGTTTGAGCTAGAATAGGTCTTCCATTCTATGGTTGGGCAGTTAAAGTCGCCCAGGATCAGGATAGAGGGTTAAATCTTGATGGATCCAAATAAGTCCAGATAGGTGGAGTGAGCCTCCTGAGTCATGGTTGGGGGTCTGTAGCTAGCTATGATTTGAATAGGTGTTTTCTTTTATGTATTCTGTTATTGTTTGCTATAACCAAGACATATGGATACCCACTGCAAGATCTTACCAATGGTCCAATGATGTTCACAGCAATGCATTCATATGGCACATTTATAATATGCTTTGGGATTAAATGTTTTGTAAGTCCAGGTTACTAAGCTCTTTTCTGACATTCTGGGTAGGATGAACACATTTTTCTATTTATTTCATCATTCTTGGCTAATGAAACCTGGCCGATACTCAGGCCTTAGCCCCACCCTTCCCAGGTGACTTCCAAGCATGTGACTATGTACAAGTGTCATAACTAACATCCTGTAAAACTTTTGTACTAGTAAATGGTGTGTGTTTTCTTCTTTATTCTTACTCATACTCATTAAGAGATCATTCTTCAATTTAAAGTAAGGATAGGAACTACATTCAGCTTGTTCTTTATCATCTCCCACTATCAATTCTGTGGTCTCCCTTGCTCTAAGAATGGTATCATCTTACAGCTTAGCTTTTTAAAGTTGATGTGTCTCACCACTACATCTGATAAATTTGGATCATTCTCCTCACTCATTTGTTTTGAAGTGTAACGTTCAGTTTCTTCCCAACGTGCCCCTTCATAGGATTTTCATATTTAAGTCTTCCTTTGCAAATGTTAGCTCTAACCAAGAACTGCCTTAGTTTAACTTTTTTCCTCACTCACATGTATGTTGCCTAGAGTTCTGTTTTACTTGAGTTGTCTGGTTTTACCTGACAGAAGTCGGTTTAGGACTCTAATCAGATGACGTTTCTTCCCGTTTACTACACTACTAAATAATTTCTTTTTGACTAAATTCTGCTTTTCAGTATAAACCTGCTACTTAGAATTTTTAAGGGCTATTTATTCAGTCTGACAAACAGTTTTTTTTTTAATTGCATCTCTTTAGTAAGTGATTCCTTCTCATCTATTCCTCCACTTAACTTTGTTCACTGCTTTGTAACACTTTCAAGTAGTAATTTTTAAATGTTTAACTCCTTTCCTTTCACTCAATCTTCCCCTGCAGCCTGCTGTGCCATATTCATCTACCTTTTCTTCATGGCTCCATTTACAACTCATTTTATTTAATGACAGGTCTTCAACTCTGTTATACCAGATCAGTGATCTAATACCTTAAGAAAAGTGGGTATTTAAAAGCATTTTAGGAATAACAGAAGCAGTCTGACTATAATATATGCCATTTGATAATTTGTTTGATCCACTTCAGGGATGCTACTATCGAGTGTTTCGTTGTGACAGTATTGCTAGAATTCTCTCTTTAGTTGATTAATTCAGCATGCTACCATCCACCATACTGGTAGCTTTTACCCATTCACTTCTGCCATTTATGATGAATGGTGCACTGTGCAATGCTGTGGTCTAATATTTGTAAGCCTGATGAGGTCTAACAATATTACAATATTTGTCTTGTGAATCAGGGTTTTCTTGCCTAGGCCTGCAATTTGGCATACTCATGCATCCATTATCTTTTGTTTCCTTCACTATTTATGGAAACAGTATTTTCCCTCTGGAGTGTCAGCTGAAACATGTCTACCATGGCTCCTGTGACTAACATTTCATTTTTTTACATTCTGCTTTCCCAGTTTCTATCGCAAACGTTTCCTGTCTATGCACCTTTCCTGCTTACTATACTCACTGTGAATGCGCTGAATCAACTCTTGATCTTTTTCTGGTTTTGGAGACGAATATTTTCTTCATTTTGAAGTCTTCCATTCCATTAATATTTTCTAGGCCCCTTGCTTTAAGTCATTAGGTACCCGTGTTTTTGTTCAAATATGCTCTCAAATCTTCAAGTTCTCTTTCTGTTGCTTATTACCTGTGCAGATGGGTATTGATGCTCAGAAAAAATCCATAGGCTACAAATTTTCTCTATCAGTTTTCATTTTATACAGTGCTGGGGAGAAATCTTCAACAAACCACAGCATTGATCAAGTTCACAGAACTCTCCTATGCTTGTGACTCTTTTGGGTTATCTATTCCCTCATTCTGAAAAAGTCTCTTACTGTCATGATTTGTATGAGTCTGGTTTGGTTCTAATTTTCCCACTTGAGGTATCTTTCCAATTTGTAGATAATAATGCTTGGATACGTGCATTATCTCACAAATGCATACAATATAAAGTATCTCAGTTTATTTACAGGTATACTTTTTGGGACACCTGCCATTTGGACATTGCTGCACCTGCTCTCCAGGTCATCAGTTTTTGATTATTTGTTACTTTTATGTAGCAGTCTGGAGAATGTGTTATGGTTTTCTATAAATATTATTTTTATTACTATTTACCTTTTTTAATAGATTTAAAACCAGCATCTTCATTTGTTTTCATTTCCCTGCTGATTTGTAATTGTAGTATGGTAGGCCTCCATATTTTTAATAAGCAATCATATCTTCTCTTATAAGTTTGTTTGTCTTTCGGCTTTTTCCCGGTAAGGGGTCGCCACAGTGGAACTCCGGTCTGCTAATGACTGGCAGTAGATTTTTATGAAATGCTGAGGTGCAAGCTCGACGCCCAACCTTCAACGAAGGCATGCCCATTTACGCATGCATGTCTTCCGAACACTACCCAACTGCGGGGAGGACATGCAGACTCCACACAGAAGACACTCCCAAGCCAAGCCTAGAATTGAACGGGAGAACCTCTTGCTGTGAGGTAACAATGCTACCACCGTACCACCGCAGCAGGATCTTCTCTTATAAGTATTAATATACTTTCCTCTGCAATAGTGGCTTTGAATTTTTGAGAAAGCAATTTATCAGATTTTGCTACAAACATGGATGCATTCTAAAGCTTGAGAACTATGAAGATTCAGTTTTAGGTTATAAAAAATAGTTTTATTGCGATTAGAAGGTATTGGTACTGAATTAAGCTGTCATTTTGTAGTTAGGTTACCCATGCACTCCTTGTCATTAGAACTTATATCAGCAAACCAAATGGCCCCAGTAATCCCCTTCTACCACTCCTGTTACTATAGTATACATTTGTTGAAATGGTAAACAATTCATTATATAATATATCAGTTTACTAAAATCAAAATTCCTTTCCAGTTTTATTCCACTCTTCCAATAACATTCTTTTCATGATATCGATGCTCAGGTTAATAATTTAATCTGACAATTTAAATTAATAAACTGTAGGAGTAGTCAGGTTTCTGGAACAGAGGATACATCCTTCTATCCATCCACAACCCCTTTTTCCCATTTTTGCAGACGGGGTATACGTTTGCTGATAATCCTTGAAGTCTAATACTCTGACTTCTTCCATGTAAAAATGAAATTCACTTGACCAACATCATTGGGTTTGTTTTGCCTGCTGTTAACTTCCATTCCAGGAGAAAAGCTAATACTCCAGGGAACATTTTCAAAAAACAAAATGGCAAGACATGTGGTCTTTAATGTATTTCAATCTGTGTAGTATGATTTCTTGTTAAGTTTATATTATATTGGCTTAAAGGCAGATTTTTGGATCACCCAAGCTCATATCACAGCCCACTGTTTGAAGTGAATGGTTTACTTATTAATTCCCCACGTGGGCAGTAACCCTATAGCCTGTTTGTCCCCTCACCAGTGTAAGAGTCTTATCAGTCTATTCCCTCAGGGGTGAGAGATTTCAGGGGCAAGAACCATCTGCCAGTCATTCAAATGTCCCTAACTCCATCCCCTCGACAGCTTCAAAGATGTCCAATTGCTATAACAGAGGAGGTGCATACATGCTATCACCCACTAAGTGGTAAACTGATGTCCGGTGTAGGATTGATAGGCTGATTGCTTTAGATAGTAACTCCTACACTCTTATATGTACTGCCAGTGCAATGAGCCAGACTACCTCCAATATCCAAAGGATAGTTGAGCCAGCATTGGTCACTCATGAATTACTATCAAAATCTTGCTGCTTCAAAGGTAGAGAGTACATATTATCCTCATCCTTTCCTCGAAAGTCAGCATGCTGAATATCAACATGCATGAACATAACATCGAATGCCAAAACTCCTTACCACTTTGGACCCAGGAACAAATGCCAACATGGGTCCAAAAGGGGAGCAAGTTTGGACAGTCAGTAATACTGGTATTTGACATTCCACTTGCTAACATGTGGACTTTGCATGGCTAGACTCAACCTTGAGAGTGGCAAGTTTTTCATGGTAAACCGATCAGTCAGTGCTATCCTCCCCTGTCTGGCCTCCCTAACACCAGTTCTACTCATTAAACACTGGTCATGTGATACATAAACACTGCTTTATTCTTTTACCCCATGGACCAGGTTTCTTTCCATTTAATATAGTTCTTTAGGAAATAACTTTGTTTAAAAATGTCTGCAAAACATATCTCTAACAGACAACAATAAAATTGCCAAGTATATCAGGATGTGTTAATCCAGTGCAAACCTTGAAATGTAGCACATATGCTTTGTACTGCTACTCTGGTATGGAAATGCTATATATCTGAAAGTCATGTATTAAGGCTAACATTATATAGTGAATTAGTATCTCCTAGCTTTTCGAGACTGGAAATATATATTGAAACTCACAATTGTTTGCATTACTTTTATAGTCTTGAATTTTAAAAACTATGTATATCTTTTCTTACTTAATCAATTACTGTATGGATATATACTTGGCTTTGCAAAATAGTTTTGCATTATATTTATACTCTTGAGTTTTTAAACCATGTATATCATTTCATACCTAACTGTTTACTTCTATATTTGTAATGTAATTGTTTACTCCTTGTAGACTGCCTTTCTAAGGCCTGGGTCATGCCTGAAAATGGTCCTTGGACCGGTCCACCTAGCCAGTTAACAAATTCAAATAAAAAATACAGAAATATAGGTGTATATGCTCAAGAATTTGAGCTTGTATATAAAGAGTTAGTGATGGTAAACCAAAATGAATTAAACGTATATGTTCGATAAGTGGACCCCTTGGTATTATGGAACAACCCTCTCTCCCAAGAAATTATATTAAAAAAAAAAACTCAAGTTTGTTTAGTCCGGGAAGTACTTGGTTAAGATTCAAACTTTGTAAATGAAATACAAAACTGGCCATTTATAATCTCTATTCTGCTAATTAAAAATGAAAAATGTTCTGGATGTTTGATGGAATCTTTGATTTCATTCTACTTGTTTCCCAAGTTTCACTTGTTATTTTGTACAGAATTATAGATAATATAAGTCAGAAGCTATAATAATTCAGTATCTGAAAATACATTCTTTTGAATGTGTAGTCCTGGTAATAGTCAGAAAATCTTCAATTTGCTACAATTTGTTTCATAGACAGTAATCTTCATAATCTCATGAAATAAATTGTATGCTGACCAAAATATTTTATAATGCCACTATCCATCAGTAGTAAGACATCAGCATGTATCATAAATTTCATACACTGAGTATCAGGCTTGATGCCTTGACTTGTCTCAATCTTACCATTATGAGCAGCTAAGGGTTGCATTGTAATAGCAAATATAATTTCTGCTTTATTGTCAGAATATAGTGTGCATTCATGATAACAATCAGTTAGTGAGGACATTTATAACTTAGAAATACATTTCTGTTTAGCTTCCCAAAATTATTTATTGGTGTTTATAGAACACAAAGCAGTTTGCAATATTAGTATTTGTTTATTTTGTAAAAAAAACGAGTATTATAAATAATTCACTACAAAATTTGAATATATCTTTGTTTTGCTTCTATTTGAGAAACCATTCACTGGGACAATGTTAAGTTTCATTTGGGAGCTGTTGGATGAACATTTTTCACTTTAATGATTTCCAGAGGCCAAAACTCAAAAAGCGTGCGCATGTATGCATGGTGTGTGTGTGTGTGCGTGTGCGTGTGTGTTTCTGCGTGCATGTGTTTGTGCATGCGTGTGTTTGTGTGTGTGTGTGTGTGTGTGTGTGTGTGTGTGTGTGTGTGTGTGTGTGTGTGTGTGTGTGTGTGTGTGTGTGTGTGTGTGTGTGTGTGTGTGTGTGATGGGTGTCTGTGTGTGTATTTTGGGGGGAAGTTCATCCTCTAATGCTACATAACAGAATTAATATCCCAATCAATGTCTTGTAGAGTTTCACATTTTTTCTATATCTGGAGCTGCCTTATTTGAAGAACATCTAACAACTCAAATATCCTGAATAAAGTTAGGAGCAGGCCAGTTTAATCTAGCATTACTCATACTTTGCCAAAGGTATATGAGTTTGCTCTTCTTCATAATTGTTTTCCTTTTGTTCCCCTAGAAAAATACTTAAAGAATTAATAGGTCCATAGGTGTGTACTAAGCTAATGGCCCTGGAGCCTTTACAAGCCTAGCCCATAGAAGTGCCCTGGCATTGTTCTGTCCGACATTAGTTCCCAGTGCCTCTATCAAGTAGACTCACTGGAGTGATCCATGGGGTGAACTTTCTATTTTCCATCCACTCATCAAGATTTCTCTTGAAGAGGGCCAGTGAGGTGCTCTGCTTGACATGTATGGGAAGTCTATTCCAGAACATGGGCAGTCTCTGGGTTATGAACCTGTCCCTCCAGCATGTTCAGTTGATTGTGGTAATGAGGTTGAGGTCTCTGGAGTGTGTGGTGTGGAGAAATTGGGATTTCTTTAGATGTAGCATTTCTAACAGAGCTAGGTCAGACATCGCTTTGTAAGTCAAGCAGAGATCGCCTCTTAGTAGATGATATAAGACAGAGAATAGCTGGAGTTTTTTGAGTCTGTCCTTGTAGGACATGTGTTTAAGGCCTAGGATCCTCTTCGTGAGTTACTTTTGTGGCCTTTCCAGCTGTTGAATGTGTCTAGTGCAGTACATGCCAAATAGGACATTATACTCAATGATTGGCCTAATGAGGGAAGAGTAGAGAGAGATGATGACCTCTTTCTTCCTGGATGCAAAACCCTTGGTAAAGAGATTTGCCACATAGAAGGACTTTCTGACCATGTCAGTGGCAATGTGGTGGTAGAAGGAGAGGTTGCTGTGAACCTGTGTCCCCAGATCTCTTATAACCCCTTCAGTGTTCAGTGGGCTCCCATTGATGTTAATTAGTGGGAACTCAGTTTTTCCCAAAGTGGATGACGATGCATTTTTTTGGCATTAAGCTTAAGGCCATGGTTTCAACACCAGTCATTGGTCTCAGTAAGGCCTTTCTGTAGGATGTCTACATCACTTGGGGAGTTAATAATGGCTCTCAGCTTGCAGTCATCTGCGAACTTGGTTAGTCAGAGTCCCTCAGTGTTGGCCTGGACTTCTGAGAAATAGATGCCAAATAGGAGAGGACCCAGGCCCAATCCCTGTGGGACTCCATTTGTGACTGGTCGGCAGTTTGACATGGTGTTTGCTACTTTCATACTGTGGGTTCTATCTGTGAGCCAGTTTGTAACCCACCTAGTGATATAGGGGTTGATGTCTAGTTTGGTGAGTTTATCAATAATTCCTGAGTGGGGAATGGTATCAAAGGCCTTGCCAGATCGAGGTAGGCTGTATGAACTGCCTTGCCCTCATCCATAGCTCTGGTGACTGACTCAAAGAAGTCAACCAGGTTGATCAGGCATGATCTACCTTTCACAAAACCAAATTGCATGGGATCTAGAGTTTGGAGATTCCCTATATCCTTGTTAATTAGGTCCATGATGATGATGCACTCCATAGCCTTACATATCAGACTCATCAGGCTAATGAGGTGATCATTCCCAGGGTCTGTAGCCACTCCCCCTTTATGGAGAGGGATGACTGTAGCAGTGTGCCATTCAGTAGGAACAAAGCCTGAGGTGAGGCTGTGATTGAACAGGGTACACAGATGTGCTGCCAGTTCACTTTGTAGTTCATGTAGAACACATCCAAGGACATTGTCAGGTCGCTTGGAAGCTGTATTCATGGCTTTGGGCAATGCAGCTTTAACCTGTGCTGCAGTAATGCTGGGTGTCTGGTATTCCTCCAATATTGTGATTGGTCCTTTGGGGGGGGGGTAAAGTTGGCACTGAATCTGTCAGCCAGTATGTTGGCAATATCTGTTGGCTCAGTATAGGAGGTACCATTGTGGAGAAGCTCAGAGCAAACCTGGGTATTGCCATGGAGATTCTTGATATAACTATATATATAGAAGGCTTTGTGGTTGTTTTTAGTGTCTGCCGCAATTCTGTCTTCATAGCTGGCTTTAGAGGTTTTGATGAGGGATCTCAACTTTTTGTTGAGGCTAATAAGGGAGTTTTTCCAGTCTTGGGACTTCACCTTTTTCTGCAACAGTTTCTTCCTTCTGTTGTAGAGTTTATTAATGGCAGTGGACTACCAGATTGGCTTCTTTTTATTTGGAGGAAAGCGTCTTGGTTCTGTTGGGTAAGGCTAGTTCCATGCATTTATGTATGTGTTTGTACAGTGCATTGGTGTATGATTCAGCAATCATGCATCTATTTTCCATTGACATTGACGCCGTGTAGTTAGCCACCTCTGCTTTTAGGAGCCCAAAGTCAGGTTTGGAGAAGTTTTCATGGTGGTTACCTTTGCAGGGGGGGGGGGGGTTGAGATGTCGATTTCCATGGTGATAAGTTTGTGGTTGGAACTAACCTGGGAGGAATTAACTATTGGTGTAGAGCAACTGTTGCCCATGTTAGTAATAACCAGGTCAAGGATGTTGCTTCCTCTAGTGGGAGTAAGAATGAGCTGGTCCAGGGCATTGGAACTGATGAATTCCAGGAAGTGTTGGGCCAGTGTATTGGTGCATGAGTAGTTTTCCCAGTTGATGGATGGGTAGTTGAAGTCACCTAATATGAGAGTGTTGGGTTGGACCCTAATAGTTTTCAGGGTGTTTAGGAATGTGGAATGAGAGTCTAGGGACATGGTTGGGGACCTATAGCAGGCTAGGATCTGAATCGCCGTCTTACCCACTGTTAGTTGTACCTGATGTCTCAGATGCGTTATGCTGGGTTACTAGTCTGGAGGTGTGCACATCCTCTATGAATATGGAGACATCACCACCTTTGGGGCCAAAAGGTGTGGAATGAGTTATAGTCTGGTAATACAGGGGTGCTTTCTGCTGCTTTAAACTAGGTCTCCGTTACAGCACAAATGTCGATGTTCTCCATTTTGATGAGTGCTTCGAGCAAGTGCATCTTGAGATTTAGACTTCTAGCGTTGAACAGCATGACCCTCAGATTGCATTTATTTATAGCTGTTATGGTGGTAATTTGGTCTTTGGAACATCACCTAAAAAGGCACTATAGGGGAGGCTAGAGCCTTAGCCAGTATCCGGAAACCCAGGGGTGACAGATGCAGGCCATCTCTGGCAAAGCATCGAGGTCTGTCAATCATGTTATCCCAAGCAGACAGATACTGGATCCCCTTAGAATGACATCAGAAACTTAGCCAATTATTGAAGTCAATCATTCTCTGCTTGTACTGCGGTATCATTCTGGGCAACGGTAGGATGCTGCTCAGGGCTAGGGTTATACCTGCCTGGGCCACATAATCCAAGAGCTCCTCCATGTCTCTTTACATGTAATCCAGGGAGGTGCATCTCAGGTCATTCACACCCACATGGACAGTGACAGAGTCATACTTGTACTTGTGGAGTAACCTGAGTGCATGTGTTATGTGTCAGATTCTGAAACCTGATAGGCAGCTGACTGTTACCTTCTCCTTATTCAACCTAGTGAGTGGGACATCGGTGTGCCTCACTATTGAGCCACCTGTGATTAGTGTATTGAGCAAGCTGTTTTGCCTTAGAGGCTTAGGTTGAGGAGCACACTGTGTAGGTGAGCTATGTGTCTTGTGGTTTGTGCGGTGTTGTGGTGGTCAAGTGCATTTCTGCCTTGGAGGTCTCTGCTCTTTGGGTAGATTTCTATTGAGAGCTTCCGCAAAGGTAGGTCTGTGGTTTGTGTTTTTATGTGAGAGCTGTGATGGTGGGTGTTCTGGAGGGCTATGTGCTGCATGTGGTGTGGTGCAGGTGTTGACCTTCTCCTCTTGACCAGCTATTTTGGTCTTGGCTTGAGAGTACATGGCTTCCAATTTGGATATATTAGTGCATTTCTCACAAGTCTGAGTGTTGGGAGGTAAGAGGAGAGAGTTGTCTGTGTACATGAGGCAGTTGCTATACTGTCTCAGAATGCCCATGTTCACCAGGTTAATAGTTATTGAGCTAGAAATTGCTTGAGATTATTTTCCTTAAATAATGGTAATCATATTTAGCTTTTTATTAGTCTGTAGAGAAGAAGGGCCCCTGTGTTGTCAGCATTAATGCAAGTTTGATTTATATAATTATGGATTTGATTAAATAATTTAACAAAATCCCAGTTAAGCAGATGATTTGTGGTTTTCAACCAGTTCTTAAAGTACTTCTTATCATTAATGTGTATTAACTTGATATAAATTTCAAAATCATTTTTCATCATTGAATTCTGCTGTCCTTCTGTATCATACAAAGCTTCCCCATCTGTGATGATTTACCCATAGATATATGTATTAAAGGACATCTGCTGTTGAAAAAAGAAATTGTGCATTCAGCAAACAGGCTGCTCCTACCTTATATGTTATAAATAATGCTCTTCTTCTTCGAACAGATAAAATTATAACAGGCTAAGGTATTTATGCAGCTAACTCTCTCTCTCTCATGCAGTTAACTGTCTCTTTCTCATTCTAGCATCATGTTTCCAGCACAGTTAGAAAAGTGTTCTATCTGACTTAGTTAATTTTCAAGGTAATACCTTCAAGATACAAGTCGTCTCATTGTTGTACTCTTCCCTATCAGACCCATCACTGAATATAATACATTATTTAGTATGTATAAATATAAGCATATTGCTCAAATGGAAATGCCCCAGAGATTTCTATCCAAGAAAATTAAAAGCCTTAAATTGTTCAGCTTTCCCGATGCAGCAGCACAACTCTCCTTATAGTTAGTAGTCAGCGGGCTGTTCTGATGGAATCTTTAGCTCGCTTTTTGAAGCCAACCCTATTTGACCTCCTATTTCTTAGCAAAACCAGAGTGATAGGTTCCTAATTCAATGTATTCCCAGCCTGTGGATTAACTTACCACTGCATGTCAAATAAAGTACTACTTTGGTGACTGTTAAGGCTAGTCTTGATGACTGGATGGTTAGATACAAATTTACACCATGGTTAGCATGTATAGCCTTTCTTAATTTGGGAGGTTGGCACTATTAAGTGTCTGAAAAGAGTGGCAAGAATTTGTAGATGTGTCTATTTAAAAGTGTATATATTAAAATCTTTTATGATCTCCTTGATCACTTGCCTAATATTGTTCCTATGTTCCTAAAATGGATGGTTCTTACTATTCGTGATTCTGCTAAGGACAGCTTTTGACAATCAGATTCTTACTGTGCGCTGTGATTGAACATTTACTCTTTTTTTTATCTCTGTTGTGCGTTTAAAAATGCAGCCTATATGCATTGTGTTAAATATCATTTGGTTCCTTTCTTATATGAAAATCTAAGCATTATAGCTGTTATTTGCTTGATAATGGTAATGTTGCTGCTTTTGAACTGTTTAATATTTGTACGTTATTATGTTATTGGGGGCCCCTATCAGATGATCTAGTTTTCACAAACTCGAAATTTACCATATGATCGAGTTTTTGAAAACCAGAAGCTTTTGAATGGAGATTGCAGTACAGTGAGGATGGGAAAATTTACCCTTTTTCCCCACTGTAGTGTGATCTCGGAGTTGGTATATATATCATTTGCAGGGGGGGTTGGGGTGCAGGGTGGCTTGACCCCCTGCAAAAACGTAAAACAAGGTAGATGTTTGTGGTTTTTTTTTTGAAGTTTGAGTTTTCAGAAACTCGATCATATGGTCTTAACCATATGAATTTCAAGTTTCTGGAAACCTGATCTTCTGTTATAGACCCATTATTAGATATGTTATACTCTTCTTCCACTGTATTTCTATTGCTTACTCCATAAGGTTACTCTGTACAAGATCAGTGTACTGTAGAGTACATCTAACAGGACATTTTCTTCTATAGGTATCTGCAGATATGAATATTGGTATTGTAACTATGTTTTATGCCTGGGGCAGGATTTCTTATTTTGATATGCAGGCCTGCAATTTGTACAGGGTTGCTACATTCATATCTGCATTATATTTATGGTTCGTTACTAGGTAACATTGCCTAGAATTTAATTTTCTTTGCGGGTGTATTTTTTCAGTCTATTTATTTATGTTTGGCATTTATAGATTTCTGTCATCTGTAGTATGACAATGCACATTTCTCAGTGGCTTTTGATGTCTCTTAAAGTGACACAGTTGGTGAATGACTTTAGACTTGATTGCTTATACTTTTTCAGTTGCTCCAAAATATTGCTCCAGCTTCATCATAGAATTTGTTTCTAGTATTGATTTAATGTTTGGAGAATTTGAAATATCTGAATTATTTCCCATTTTTCTTTTTGTTCTGTGCTGCACAAGTTGATTTTCCTCTGTTGCAAGTATTGGTTTTACAGTCAGATATCCAGCACTTTTTGTAGGTCAGCACCGAACTATTTACTTCAGATTTCCATTGGATAATGTGGAGCTATCTTATTTATTTATTTGTTTGCTTGTTTATTGATTTGTATTTGTTAACCAGGGTAGAGAACCTATACAGGCAGTCATTTTTCAGTGTAACCCTGGAGCTTTGTCTTTGATTAAGTGGCTTTGGAGCAGTTTATCAGTAGCTCATAGCCATAATGTCCTGCACTAACTGTTGAAACTTAGAATCTGGGCCCATAGTTCCATTAGTCTAAAAAACTGCATACTATACATTACATCTATTCTTAGAGGCAGGCTTTACCTGGGTAAAATATTGCTCCTACTTATTATTGATTATGCTTTACTATACTAAATACTTCTTCCATCACTAATGGCTGCAAGCAGCTAGAGCTCCAAAACATGGTAGGTAGGTCTATATTACTGGCACCACAGCATGAGCATCGCTGTCATAGCTTCATAGATTAGTACTAGGCTAAATGCCCTTGTGGGCCATTTTAAGCCTAGCAGCATATCCCATGTGAGAATCAAACCCTGCACCTTGTGTCTGTAAGGCAAATACCTTAACCGTTATGCCAACCTCCTGTCCCACAGGATGTACAGTTAACTGCTCATTAATTTACAACTTTCTTTATATAACTCACTGCTTAGTACACTCTTGTACTCTTTCCCTTCAATGCCCATATAAAGTACTTTGTTCATCTTCACTCTCATCCAGGTCAGTCCCATATCACAAGATTACCGGTGGCAGCAGAACTTTCCTCTGCTCTGGTACTAAGCTCTGGAATAGCATGCGTCACCTCATTAGATCCCAACCATCTCTTTTGATTATCATGTCTCTGGTCTGAAGGCCTGTGTCAAAAAGATTCTCAGTGTGTCATTACAGACATCACATGAGTTCACATCTTATTCTTACTTCATTTAATCATAAGGTTGTAATACCACTTTGTTGCCATCAAATGAAATTAATGTCTTATGAAGAATACAGCAGATCTGCCTACTTGTTTAATTTTATATTTAGTCCTTCTCGTGCCAGTAACTCATTTTATGGGTGACATTGTAGAGTTTTCATTTTAACATTGCCTTCAATATTAAGCTGCTTTATCTGAGTCATGGATGAAAAGGTCCCACATGTGTCCATTAATTTATCTGTTTAAGAAATTAAATAAATAAGTAAATAAAGTTATGCAATGAGTCTCTATTGCCCAATGATTTCTTTTTTTATATTTAAGTTGTTTTCCTTGGTTCAAAGTATTTTTTCAAACTAGAGATGCCGCGGTGGTACAGCAGTAGCGTTGTTACCTCATAGCAAGAGGTTCTCCCGTTCGATTCTCGGCTTGGCTTGGGAGTGCCTTCTGTGTGGAGACTGCATGTCCTCCCCACGGTTGGGTAGTGTTCGAAAGACATGCATGTGTAAATGAGCGTGCCTTCGTTGAAGGTTGGGCGTCGAGCTGGCACCTCAGCGTTTCGTAAAAATCTACTGCCAATCATTAGCAGACCGGGGCTACTGTGATTTATGTATTTCCTTTTGTGTAACAGCATCTGGGAGCACATAAACAGTATCTTATGGAGTGATTACAGTGGTAGCCTGTGGAAACACTTTCACTGTGCTAATAGTGAATGTCTCTGTCAAAAGAGACAAAATTCATTTACTCATTATAATGACAATGTGTTGTTACTGGCATAAACCAAGAAACGTACAAATGTTAATACTGTTGTGCAACATGGCATCTGTTCACATCTAACAGGTATGTAGAGGCAGCAGACATGATATAATTTTACAAAATAAAATAAAACTTGTACTGTAGCTAGTAGCTAATATCTAATATCTGTGTATAAAAGAATGAAAAGGCAGTTTGAAGTGAAGCACTAATACATCATCATAAAGTTATGTGCTGCTGTTGCTGAAACTGCTGATTGTTAATGCACAGTTGTATTTATTCTGATTAAATAAACAGACATGGAAACACATTTTCTTGCAAACTAAAAATTTCTACCATAGTTGGTCATTTACTAGTTTCATGTACTACTGTCGCTATGACAACTTTATAGATACATTTGTTATAATTCAGAATTTACTTTGCTGAAGACTGTAGTAAGGGGTCACGTAGGGATTTCAATTCAGGAAAGATTTTTTTTCAGACATTATTTCAGCAAGGTTGTTATGGTAAGATACTAGTCTGGTTGAAAGCAAATTCAGATAGTCTGAAGCTATAGTGTGTGGTGTCCATTTCATGGTGATTTAGGATATACCTTTGCAGCCTTTTCTCAATAAACGGATATGAAACTGCTGCTGAAGTTTAACCACTAGATTTTGTCATGCAGTCATGTGATGTCTAAGTCACTATGGTGATCATTTTTATTGTAAAGTCTGACTGACCTAAACAGCTGGAAGCACAAGGAGGTACATATCATGCAACATACAGACAGCAGCTGAGTGAAAGCCTGAAATAGATCAAATACATTTTCTTATCCAATAATAGAATGGTCATCCCTCCTGCATTCCATGACTTTAAACCACAATTTGACATTCGGTATTCCAGACACACATCTTTTGCATGCTGTCCAGAAACACTGGGTATTATGTTCCTCTATTGTCAGCATTCGGATACTTTAGAGACTAAACCTGTTAAGTTCCTGATTTTAAAGGGGAAAGACAAGCAGGGAATAAACACATGATGAGCTTTTATAACTGCAGTGACATGCATATCTTAGGTAGTAAGTGCAGGAAACTCCTTTGATGGACACACTGGGGTCTGGGTTTTATGCATTCATCTAAACTCATTACTTGGCTTAGGTCAGTGTGAGTTTAACCAATTCTAGTGATGCTCACAGCCTGTGAAGGAAGATTTAAGTGCATCATACTAGCTGTGGCATCTCACAGAAATGGCCATTTTGTGGAAGAGATGTACCAATATGGGGGGGGGGGGTGCTGTCATAATAAATGACATCTGTACATACTTGTAACAGTAATATTCTTCACATTGATGTGGCTGATATGATATGGACAGGGCAGCAGGACGATCCACCTGAAACCTGCTCTGCACCTTTGGTTGTTACAGTTACCATCACTTCCAGACATGGAAGCTTTAAGTAAATGGCCTTTAATATTATTGTTTTTCTTTCTTTCTTTTGGTTCTTCTGTGCATTATTTGTCGTGCCTCTTTCTCCCAGCTTTAAACTATTCCCTCACTGTGCCACTTCACTTTTTTTTTTAAATATACCTTGTATCTGACCCATACAATTCCTTTCTCATCAGGGTCCTTACCTTAATCCAAGCATCTTATAAGGTATCTTCATTCCATATTTTGAGCAATGCATTCCTTAATATGAATAAAAGGCACAGATTAACATTTAAAAGTCACTATATGCAGTAACAAGCATATTACATGAATTTCTCCCACTATATGTTAGCCCCTCATGTTACCCATCACTTGAAAGTACCACTGATTGTTAGTTCTAGTTTATATTTCTTGAAGTTTAGTGGTTTGAAAGCTTGATAAATGAAGCCTGTGAACATATGAACCCAGTTACTTAAACTTTTCAGTTGTGGGGACTAGCCTTAAGATTCACCGTATGTCTTTTGTTGTGGTGCAGTGACTGAGTTACTATGTGTACATTATCTTTCTGTCATTATATCTATACAGCTACATATATATTTATAGCTAGCTATTTATATAAATGGTCTTTGCTGACATACCTGCAGGTTACAAAATGTTGCAACACCATGCAGCAATACCCAGGAGAGACCATTTTAAGAATGAGGAGAGTCACATGCTTGTGGATGTCCTGAGAATATACCGGAAATGTCGTTTGAGAAAACGAGTCCAGAACAGGCAGAGAGAGCGATATTGTGGAATGTAGTAGAGGCTGACTTAAATGCTGTATAGAGAATGAACTGTAACTTAGCACAGCGTAAGGAAAGAGCTAATGACATGGTGGGATGTGCCATGACAGAGGCAGAATGCAGTTGCTTGTAGCATCACTAGTGGTGGACCTTCCACTCACCAACCTGACAAGAAGTATCTTCTCTCTATAATGGATGACTTTGATACAGATGACAGTGCTATAGAAATCATCTGAGGTAGTGTTAACCACTACTTTCAGACATCTGCACATCCATAGTCAGGCACTGAGGAAGGTAAGTGTTTGTCTGTCTTTACTAATTTCCAGGTAGACGTACTTGGCATAATACCTGCCTACATATAACTTTAACATTTCATCTTCAGGTACTCCATTCACATTAGGTGTAGCACAAACTCTACAGACATTGCATCGTATGTGTGGACATAATATCTTTCAGAAAACAAATCATGTTAACTCTCACAGCTACATTAACATAATGTATTTCTTCAAGGGGTCAGACCCAGAAACAACCTCATGCTGTTCTGCAACAGAGCAGGCTGATGTTGACAGTAGACTGTCCATCTGTGATGATGATGCCATAAGTTTAATTCTCATGACACAACCTCAGGATGGTGGCACACAGGTACAAAGTGTACTGCAGGGCCCACTACCCCACAGCAGGTTGATAACTCTGTAGGCAGTGACACAACCTCACCCAGTTAGCATCAAGAAAAATTGAGATCACAGCAGGGGAAATATCATGTAGCTTAATAGCAGTTTCTTATGCCTTGGCCGTACCCCTTGAAGAAAAACTACACTTTCAGAGGTAGCAGTAGTCATTGTCACACCTGAACATAGGAGTGTCAGCTGAAGACATATTTGACAGTTAGCTCCAGAAACATGCAAGGCCTTAGCTGCTCAGCAGCAGATGAGCCATGACATAGATCAGGCCCAGGTTACTGCCACTAAAAGTCAGATAGAAATGGTTAGAGTGCTACAAGTATTATAGAGCATATGTGAGAAAATTCACCTGCACATAGGGATGGTGGAGGCCGGGGACAATGCCATGATGACCCTCATGTACAACATGGCTGCACACGTAGCATCAATGTAAGCTTCCATGCACGCACTAGTAAGGAAATGATAGAGACAAACTGGAGACATAGCTGGACATGGATGTGGGAGTATCCATGTGAGTGTTGGACTAGTACGCTGTACACCACATGTATCACAGAAAAGTGCTGCAGGTATTCATGTGAGCTCTCCAAAGAAGTAGGCATCACTGTTAGGCTACTACCAAGAGGTTCTCCTGCATCCAGTAGTTCCTAACACCACAGAAACTCACATCAAGCTTACATGCTAGCATTTGCTCATCATCTCTAAGACCATCAGACTATCAGCCATAGTATCATTAGGGGACATTGTGCATGACATCTTCCATTCAAGTTTTGAGCATCAGTAAAGCAGTCATAACTCACACAGAACTTAATCTACAAACAGAGCAAATGCTGCAATTATTACTTGTAACTGAATACAATAGAATAACATCTAAAAAGCAGCATCAAAGACAGATTTCATTATTGAAAGACAACTAACTTTTTCTATCAATGGGGTAAATTCGGTTTCAATAATACTACAGCATAGCCCTAAGCATGTATCACTACACCTGATATTCTACACTTTAATCAAACTCTGACAGTATAACTAACACTTGCACAGACCCCTCTGCACTGTAAAAAAGATGATGGGTAGTACCTTAAGAAAACAAATGTTTGTGTATTATGTAAGGAGAAACTTTTGATGTACAATGTAAGTTGACCATACACCACTCAGCATATCCCACAACTAACACTGAGTGCATCAAGTATTACGTGTGTAACTTCTCACTGTTGCATAGTAAAAATCATGGCCCCATGAAGATGTAATAAGCAAATTAAAGGTAACTGGTCACATATGTTTTTTGATTGTCATATAGTGCAAGTATTTAGGGTAAAAATACAAGCTTTTTTCAAAGCATTATGGAATGATATGTTTATTTTAACAAAAGAAATGGTTCTCTTCAATGTTCTTGGAATAGATAAACAAATGTTCTTATTTAACATGGACTATACTTGCAGTGGCTAGGAAAAATATTACTAGGAATTGGAAATCTTCTACAGAAATTCAATTTGAAGACTTATTCTTCTAAAAGAAGTTGCAATAAAAAAGTAAAAGTAAAAGAAACAAGAATGTATCCAAACAAGCTGTAGGAAAATCCTTGGGTGAAGGTTTTGGCCCTTATTGAATCGTCATATTCATCTGTTTAATTATTTGGATTTTATGCCCCGGGATTCAAGAAGCTCGGCGCAAGGACGGTTTTAGCCTTGCGCTGAGCATCCTCACTACAAATGGTGCAACAGCGCCATATGAATATGTATGAGGGCACGCTGCCGCACCCATGACGTGCACAGGAAACGTGTGCAAGTGCAGGGGGCATGTACAAATGCTCTATGGAGGCGTAAACATGCCCCTACAGTTGCACAACCTACTATGCCTGCTAGTAGAGCCCGCCTCTAATAGTAAGTCAGTAATTCAGTGTCCGTGGATACCGAAATGTATGCTAAGCATGCAAGAGTGTCCACAAACAGTGAAATAAAATTGAAGTAGTAAACACACAAGCACGTAGTGGAATGTTGAGCCCTGTCACTAGAACTTTCACAATTAGATTCCCTATATCCCTATTATACATTTGAATTGCTGCAATATCGAAGGTGTAAGCAAAGCACAGTGTGTTTGCACATCGCTGCCCTCTGCCGAGCTTAGCTTACACATCAAATTCATTCAAATAGAGAAAAACATGCGGAATCAATGTAAATGTCAATAGTGTAGTGTTTAGAGCATCCACCTAATGAACAGGCATTCACGGTTCAAGCCCAACAATAGCACATATCATTTTCCATGTGGAATGAATGTCGTTTTGCTGTAAAACCGACATAAGAGTATCGCATGAGATATTTAACTAAATGTCATTCAATCAAAGTGGCACTGTCATAATGAATAAGGCACTAGTAAGCAGGTGTAAGCACAAATAAGCAGCAGTAAACATATATAAGTACCAGTAAGCAAGTCTGAGTGCACTTGCATGGGTCTAAGCAGTGCCCAGCATAGGAAATGTATATAAGTATGTACAGATATATAATATATATATATATACATATATATATATATATATATATATATATATATATATATATATATATGTATATATATATATATATATATATATCTATATATATATATATATATATATATATATATATATATAAATAAAAATATCTATCTATATATATATATATATATATATATATATATATATATATATACACATATATACATATATATATATATATATATATATATATATATATATATATATATATGAAGAAAGAATGACGTAACAATAAAGCATACAAAAGGAATGAGAAGGGAATCAACAGCAACCCCAGTATTATATAGCGCTGTCAGCGTATGTCATATCAAGCTGGGCAGGAGTGAGCAAAGCACTGCTACTCACACCACAGGCAGGATATTACCAGTGGGAGTAACATTGTTGATCTGCTAAGTCTACTTTACACACAGAGGGTAGTCCCTGGTGGGACTACCCAAAAATTGATAGACTATTTGGCCATCCGACCATTACACAAGCAAGGGCAGGTATGTTCAAGGACTAAATGGTGGGAGAGCCTGAGAATACATGGGTTGGGACAACATAGGTGTCGGGCCCTCAAACCTTGGGAGAGGGCAATGTGTGGAGGTGTGTCATGGCTGCGATAGCAACTGGACAATGGATGGTATGCGTGTATGTTGAACTCGGGTGGGGTGGAGGAACTATGGGTATGAAATTATGGATCCAGGCGTGCCAGGGTTGGATGGGCTGGTTCTAATTGGACCGCCCCATGGAGGTCAGCGAGTTTGTTATAAGTATATATGCATACACACATGCAGACATCTATATGTAGAAGTACATTCTCTGTAACACATTCATTCCATTTGCAGACATAAATAACATGAATGTGCCCTTACAAACCTCGACAGTAGATAGAATAATAGGTTGTGCATAAGAGGGAAGGGATGAAACTGCTAAAATGCAGAAGTGTGTACAATGTCCGAAGTCAGTGCTGTGCTGAAAAAATCAAATGTGAGGACTTTCCCACACATGGAATCATTCCTGTGATCTGCCTGCTATGGCAATTCCAATTACTAAACTGGTCTATTTGTAAAAGAAATACGCCAAACACATACATAATTAGGCTCTCATGTGTAACGTGTGTGTTACCACATAGTCATACTTATTAATTTATTGTAGTGTCATGTTAATGGGAGTAAGGATGTAATGAAGTATAGAGTCTAATCTTGACATAAAGACATGCGTGTCCCATGTGGGACAACCCAAAAATTGTGAATAGTGTCCTTTTGGTCGCTCATGTCACCAATGTTTGTGGACTAAAAGTTTGGGAGTTCTGAGGATACGTGGAGTGAGTCAACCAATGGGATGGGTCTACAGGAGTAGGGAGTGGCCAATGTGTAGTGGTGTGGATACACCATGAATCCAACTGGAGAATGGATGACTGCAGTGTTAGGGAGGCATTGGGGTGGGTGTTTGGGGAACCAGGAGCCATGGGTATATGGGTATATATGCAAATGAAGCAGCACAGCAATAGTGTATTGGTTAGAGCAACCGCCTAATGAACAGACATTCCCGTTCTGAATCCCACTGCATCACATACCATTTACCATCGGTAATCTGTACATGAACATATTGCGACATCTGTCCACTGTATAACCTGCAAAATAACAATTAAAAGTGAACTGGAGTGAAGTGTCAGTGTCATAATGAATAAGGCACTAGTAAGCAGGTTTAAGCATATATAAACACCAGTAAGCGTGTGTAAGTGCATTTGCGGGGTATGCATTGCTTTACAGACACACACACACACACACACACACACACACATATATATATATATATATATATATATATATATATATATATATATATATATATATATATATATATATATATGTGTGTGTGTGTGTGTGTGTGTGTGTGTGCATAGATATACACAGATATACAGCTATGATAGGAAACAGCACACAAGAATGACATATGTTCACAGGCTATGCCAATGGAAGTGAGGGGCCCAAGCAAGAAACATGAAACACGTAGCATGACCTTCCACCCCCAGCCGGACACAGGAAACATACACACAAACCCACAAACAATGTAAATAGTCCACTGCTCCCCAGACCACAGGCAGGATACAACCAGGGGGTACACAGTGCACCCATGAAATCTAATCTTGGAACACAGACAGGAGCATCCCTTGCAGGACACCCCAAAAATTGACAAGACCAAAAGAAGGTGATACACCAACCATTCTGGCTGGGGTGTATACATACCCGGAATACAAGGGTGGGAAAGCCTGATGACCCATGGGTCGAGACAATTGTATGACATGGGTCCCGTGAAGTGGAGAGTGGGCAGCATGTAGTGGTGTGTTCAGAACCGACCAGGACCCAGAGTAAGGATGGGTGCTGTAGAGGAGGTGCAGGTGGGGAACTATGGGTAGCTACTTATGGGTCTAGGTGTGCAGGTGTTGGCTGATGTGGGCCTATATGGACAGCCCCAGGGATGTAAGCAAATGTGTTCATTGGGCAGAGGCATCACCCAATGAGCAGCCACACCCACTACAAGTCCCACTGCAGCAAAGTGTAATCTATATGGCAAGGAACGGAATAACCAGATGTAGATGTATATATGTAGAGGTATGTGTGTGTATATCTACCCATAGCGACATAGAGATAAACCTCTCCCTCTCCATAGTACAAATGTATACATACAGAGACAGAATACATATACATACCCACATATAGATATATACATATGCAGACACCCATAGACCCATATGTTGTTAGATATATATATATATATATATATATATATATATATATATATATATATATATATATATATATAGACAGCAATATATAAATATATACATGTATGCATACATATACAGATATATATATATATATATATATATATATATATATATATATATATATATATATATATATATATATACATATGTGACTGTAAATATACACATGTGTATAACTAGGATATGATACAGCAGTTACAGATTACGTATGTTCACAGGCCATGCATATGGGGGTGAGGGGTCCAATAAACAAACGTGTAACACGTAGCATCAACCCCCCCACCCCAGCTAGGCTGGTGAGACATACAGACACACAATAAAAGTAAACACACCACTGCTTCCCAGACCACCGGCAGGATACTACCAGTGGGAGAGACCTGCCAGGTCTAATCTTGAAACATAGACATCGATGTCCCTTGTGGGACACCCAAAAATTAATGATCATCGGAGTCAGTCCCAGTAATGATTCATCAAACCAGGCTGTAGATGTACATGGACCAGTAGGTTGTGCAAGCCTGATAACCCATGGGTCGACACAACGTATGACATGTGTCCCAACATGCGGAGAGTGGGCAGTGTGTAGTGGTGTGTTTATACCCCACCTGCACCCACAGTAAGGATGAGTGCTGTAGAGGAGGGGCAGGTGGGGGAACTATGGGTATGCAATTATGGGCCTAGGCATGCAGGTGTTGGCTGGCGCAGTCATATTAGGACCGCCCCAGGGATGTAAGTAATATTCCAAAATGGGCATAGCTGATGCCCATACCTCTCAACCCCTAAGAGCAAATCCACTGGACAGGACATAAACCATTGGGGGAACAAATAGGGACCATACCTCTGAACTGTCCCCGATTTCCAGGGACGTCCCTGATTTTGACTCAAATTCTAACTCTGTCCCACTTAATCCCTCCTAAAACTAGTGACTTTTGGAGGAAAGGTGGTGAATTACACGTAATGAATAATGACAACAATTAAGAGTTATAAACATCATTTACCTCAGAAAATGTGTATGAATTCATATGCTCTGAGTCTGTCAATGTGTCAGGTTAATAGCACTAATAATTTAAATGTGTCCCTGATGTTGTTATGACATGTCCCTGATTCAGTTGATATTTGTCCCCAATCGTTTGAGAGGTCTGATAGGGACAGAAAGCACATATTCCACTTACAACCTTAGAAAGATGATAGAATATTAGGTATGCAGTAGCATGACTCGGCTGAAGGATGTGGGTTCCAAAACCCAATTACTTGTTTGTATTGAAGAGTGTCAGTTCCCATGTATTAGCCAGACAGGTGCAGATTGTAAGAGGAACACACCAATAATATGAATCAAACTCTGGACAGGCCACAGATTCCATACAGTCGAACGGCATGCTTTTGCCTAATGGGCAGCCATTCCCGATACTGTAGGCATGTAATCCGATGTAATAGGCATCACAAGGTAATATCATAGTCCTCACTCCCACCCAGGGGTGTGAGTGTCAGATGCAAACACCAAATGCAGTGCATTTGCAAGTGCGGGAGCAAGCGGGTGTAAGCCTGTTTGGCCGCCAGTATGCGAGTATTACACTGGTGAAGCAATGTAGAGGCTAACTGAGTGTAAGAAACTGTAACCGGAGGTTAGCATTGCTTAGCTCAATGGAAATCCAAGCACACGCTCTCACAACTGCTTTAATGTGCCTTAATCACTCCGTATCCAATGGCCTTGTTCTGCCCAGCAACAAAATAAATGGCCTCTGCAAGGCTCGAAACCAGGACCCTGCACACACAGCTAATGTGATTTACCACTAAGCCATGGCAGATATACAGACATCGGATGTTATCACAAACATATCATCCAGCACAGTCATTCAACAGTATAGGAAATGTATTCCATCATGTAGATGTATGTGTGTGTGTTTATGTCCAGATATAGATACATACATATATATAGATATATCAAGAACATCCCATGTGACAACAAAGCATTACAAAGGAATGAAAAGGGAAACACCAGCAATGCCTGTATTATGTAGTGGTGTTGTCCTATGTAATATCAAGACTCCCTCAGACAGACATGTGTCATTAATACACGCAAACATTTGTACATTGGCCAAATACATCACTCTGTGCATTTTATTTACATTAACACAACAGTTCCTGTCCAATCATTATGTGAGAACAGTACTCTTGCAAGGTGCTGTGTGTGACATCATCATCATCATGAAAAAGGTAAATGGGGTAACCATAGAGGGACCAGTAGTGTTGTGTGTACAATGGGGTCATCTGCATCATGTGTACCTGGAACCTTTAGGAGTCATGTGCATACCAGGATCGTGTGCCTGAGAGACAGGGGTGAGGACAACTGGAGTATGTTGTGATGCATATTAAAAGGGTTACATGTGTCCAGTGGACACATGTGTGAAATGGACAGCTATGTATGGGGCAAATGTTGTTCTAGGAACTGATTGGCCTTTTGTTTCCGTAGGGTGAGAGTGGGATGTGGGGGAAGGAGAGTAGGTATGCTCGTGGAGGATAGGTTGGGTAGGATGACAGACAAGACAGCATACAGGGTCAGTATATGACACATGTGGGGATACACCTTGGACGGGGAGGGGTGTTCGGCAGTCACAAGCCCATGAGCCCCCAGATGGAAACAGTGGGATGGAGGTCCCCAGCCATGGGCAGCCACCACTGCACCAAAACAGCCGCAAAGGTGGCAGTGCTGGGGGCTGTCTAGGAGGGGCAGGCTCACCCTGTAAATGTGACACTCTGCCCTCGAGCTGGCATATCTGGCCTCAAAACCCCTTATTGAGCCCCCTACGCACCACGTCCGGGACTGTACGACAGCGGACAAGTTCCTGTCTGGACCTGCTCCCAGGGGGACAAGCCCCATCCTCAGTGGTGGTTCCACCAGAAGGTGGTGCAGAGCCAACAGAGGTGGAGGTCCAAGGCTGGGCCCCAGATGTGCTGGTGCCCGGTGCCATGGCCAGCTGAAGTGGGACAGGAGGTTCTGCTGGGACCTCCAAACCCATACAGCCTATGGTGTTGCAGTTTTAACACAGATATGGCTTAGTAATAGTCAACAGCATTCAGGATTACTTATAACAGCATGCATAGATATGAC
>NC_056749.1:211203276-211243276 GCF_019279795.1 Protopterus annectens | reverse complement strand
TATGTGGCCCGTAAATGATATATCTGTGTCTGTGCTGTGTGATACACATGCATACATGTACATGAAGTACTGACATATATATGTTAAGTATACACATTCATGCATGTGTGGACGTGACAGACAATAGGTTACCTGGGACACACAGGCGGATGCTACCTACAGCATGTGTCACACACCTTGCTGCCCTGAAAGGCATACATTGATAGCAGGTTGTGGACAGTGGCATTATACGTGGAACAGTGGCATGTGCAAGCATAATGTGTGAGCCACATTGTGTAATGGTACTGAGGTGCAGGTGTCAAGATGACCTCTCCTGGCTGTGTTAGTAGTTGTCATTATTAGCAGGACTGCTACCCTAAGTATATCTCACATTGGTCATATACACAATTTCTGCTGCTGTCCATCACCTTACATGAGGCATTTGCTACCAAGCACATTACTGCCACTCGCAGTGATGTCATGGTATGAGTGGCAACTGCTAGACCAAAACAATGAGCCAATGTCCTGCTGTTATTATGAGGTTGTCCAGTGTCTGTCATTCTGGGCTGTCATGACTGAATGACAAGCCTTCAACACAGAGCACATGCATCCATGTTTCACGTGTGTGTGGATAATACCTAGGTCACATTTACCCATATAGCCGCATTCCAAGGCAAATGTCCTACACCCAGAAGTAACACCCTGACACCTACAAGACAATTGCATTGGATGCTTATGCTAACCAGTGCTAGATGTGTGGCTTTAGTAATCCATTTGCTCAATGTAGAACCTACAATGGGGAATACTGACATCTGTGCAGTGAGGAACACCTGGCTGAAGGCTCTGTAGTGCACAATTGCACTACCACCATATAACTCAGATCCAGACATGTGGGCCATAACAGTGGTATGGACCATTCCAGGTGGTGGTGTCCACATATTCATAAAGGCTACTCACATGTAAAGACCACTACTCTGACATAACTCATCACAGATGAGTCAGGTACAGGTGACAGTGGCAAATGCTGCATTCTAGGTTGTATCCTCATATACATCCACCACCTTGTCCCCAGACTACCAACACACATCCATATGTGGTATGACATAGTATGGTAGACCACCAGATAACCCTCGATTGGTGGACTGTACCTAGGCCTACATCAACTGTGCAAAGTACCCATGTACAGACACAGCTGCATAATGTGTTATGCAATGCAATAATACCACTGTTTGTAACCAGCTCAGTTGTACACATACCAGGGTCCCTCAGATGTTGTCAGCATTAACACGGTCGACTGTTGCTGTACACCAGTAAACAACACCCTCATGGTTGGATATGACCTAACTGTACCTGCCCTGGATATGTACATCCCACACTCATACAACATAAATGACATTACCATAGCTTTCATTATCCTTTCTACATACAGGTGGCTACAGTCATTACACACATGCACATGGCAGATAGCATGCTAACAGTACATAAGGTTTGATATCTATGTTAACAGAGGTAATATTCCCTCTCTACTGGTCACCCATGACACCTATCATATCATACAACACCCCATGTGGCATGTATGTCATTAGACATGTCCACCTAATGCAATGCCTACAAACATACCCAAATAACAGGATCATAGGACCTACACAAGGCCTGTATTGACAGACTCAGGGAAATCCAGCTCTGCTCTGTATGTTCCTGAGTAGTCACAGGTGATATGTTCATGACATGTACAGCCATGTGTGGCCACAGCTCCTACATATACCCCATGTCAACAATTGCAAGCCATGCATGCTGTGTGCTGTCTGGACATTAGCCTTAGTACCACAATAGCCAGTACATGCTGGGGTGAGATGTTTACAAGCCACAGACCTCGCACATGCTTGAATGAGTGTACTGCCTAGCTCTAACAGAGCACATTGCTGGCACTCTTCCAGTAAACATGAGGTGTGTGTGGCAAATATGATGTGCTCACTGTTGACCATTACAGTGCCCTGGCTTCACCATGGCACTGTCAAGTAACAGTTTGTAGGAGCATGACATGGAATAATGCTGTGTGTGTCTCGCTGATATGTGCTGTTGTCATATATGTACACTTGGCTACTCGGTGAAGGTGGTGGTGTCCTACCAGTACATGAATACAACATCCATTATGGTGTAATGCTCGGCTATGTTTCACACATGGCATGGGGAAGGTGTGGAATGTATCCTCTTGACCTGCTAGTGCACTTACTGATGTAGACCGCATATGTGTACATGTATTGATGTTTGTGTAGATTCCATGTGTGTGCAGTGTCTGATGTCTGAAGGTGACTGTTGTCTTAGTACATCATGCTGTTGCAATACAGCCTCAACATTGCCAACTGTATATGGTGATATGCTCTAAGTACAGTAAGCCATACATGAGGTATGGACAGATGTTTGGACATGACTACTAAGTGGTGGGGCTTCTTTGCAGATGAATGATTACTGAGGACAGCTCACTGGTGTGTTACAACCATTCCTACAATAACCTGTGTAACTGCTAAGGTCAGGTTTTGTTAATTGAAGTGGAAGACAGACAATGTAGAATGCAGTAAGGGTGACACTGAAGGCAAACCTCATGACACCTGTAACAGTAATACCTCCCCTGTGCATATATTGTGCATATATCAGCACAGTTGGCAAAGGAAAGAGTCAGTAAGCTTTGTAGCAAATGCGATAGTGCTGTACTTCTGTAATACCTATCATGAGATAGGCAGGTGTTTGATTCACAGTACTGGCACGTGTGTGTGTGTGTGTGTGTCCATATATGTCACGTATGGTTGGGAATACATCCCACATGTTTTCACTCTCCTGAACACTGTTGTTGACACCAGTACAGAGTGAAGTGTAGAAAGAAAGGCATAGGCAGGTGGTTGAACCTCACACATGTAAAGTGTCTGTATGTGTGTGACATAGGTGTATATCTTTGTGAATGCCACAGTGTGTGTGTGTGTGTGTGTGTGTGTGTGTGTGTGTGTGTGTGTGTGTGTGTGTGTGTGTGTGTGTGTGTGTATGGCTGTCCAGTCCCTGGAGTGAGGCTGTATTTTACCATAGTGAAATGTTAATGCCCCCTCCCCCATCCACTCAATGCAATCTAGCATCCCTGTTGATATCATCAATCTTAGATGGGCATTCTAACCACCTGTTAACATGTACACCCTGGGGTGTGACCTGTTGTTACATAGCCTACTGATGGACCCCCCTCCCCACATACACTCACTGCACTGTAGTATCCCTGTCGATGTCCTCGATCTTAGGCCATTCCAACTACCTGTACATGTGTAATCTCTGTGGCATCTTGTAATTGCATAGTACTATAATGATGATATGCACATAGGCAGGGGTTCTCATCCAAACACTGGCAACTGTGTGTGTGTGTGTCAGAGTGTGTGTTACTGTGTCTGTGAATCCCTGAGTGTGTGGGTGTGTCTGTGTTTGCATGCTGTCATGGCAGTGGGTATTACTGCTTCCCAATGAGAAGCCACTATTTCCACTGGCCTTTACCCTTGTCATCCACCATACCACTCTTTTACCTCCTCCCCGCTCCAGGTAACTATACCTGTGATGTCACCCACTATGGATGTGATGGCTCTGAACACAGTAGCTTACTACACAGCTATCATGCTCTTGGATCATTAGAACAGTAAACATAATTGAAACATGGGAGAATATAACTGTGATGTGGAAGCTACAAAGTGCATGCAGGTATTGTCATACTGACCTGTGGGTAGTCAACATGTACATATGGGACACTAACCGCAAACACCGACATCCCCGGCACATGCAACTACACCTGAAAGAGGAAGGCAGAACGTCAAGATCAACATGCTGTTAGTGTTGTTACACATGATACATACTGTCAAATGTACAAAATGCATTCTAAAACTGTAATACATGGTATGTCTGCTGCCTGTCAACACTACTCAACAATATTAATCTACAATTGTCTACCTAGTATGTTCACCCTGTGCATCAGACCATATGAGCATGTCCCTGCACCGATGGTGTGGATGACAGGGATGCAGCACAGGCATCATCATATGCACAGGGTGATAATGTTTGCCAGAGGCCTAGGCTGCACCATTGGATGACATCATGTGTGTGTGTTAGGGCCTGTGATATCATTGGGCATGTGTGGATGTTATGCGTGTGTGTGTTGAGGTGCCCTACATTTGTTTCCAGTGTGTGTGTGTATGCATGCACACAGGTCTGGCATGTGGCTGGCCTACACAGGGGTATTATTGACAGCTGCAGACTGTACAAGGCAGGTTTCACAGTTCACGGTGTCCGGCCATGTGACCTGCACCTGCCAGGGGTTGCACGGGCACTACCAGGCAGAGGTCCAGATTGGGTACTGTCTGATGACACATGTCCACTGGAATCATGTCCCTGTTGGGACCATCCAGGACCATGTGCACATGGCCTGCTGTGTCCTGGTGTGGACTGCACAGCACCAGCTGCACTGCTGCTGCTACTGCCACTATGGGAGCGGGCATGTGCAGTAGCATGTTCACGTAGACCTTCAACAGGTGATGTAGCTGACCTACGTCCACGTGCCCGATGCCTCACTCCCACCAGATGTTCCAGCACAGACATTCCACGCTCGAGGATTGACATGCCATGGTCAAGGACTCCCACCATGTCACCCAATCATCTATCCAAAACATCTGCAAGATGATGGTGAGCATTTGCAAGTGCCTGGATGTTGTCAGTTAATGAATGGACAGCAGCCCTCTGAAGCCTCAGACCTTCTCTGTTGTGCCATTCAGCACATGCCTGTGCCTCCATTACAGCCTGAAACATGCATCTGGTGACTCCAGCTGATGTGCTTTGTCTCACAGGGGCATGTTGGCCAGTGGTCCTCCTACGAGCAGCGCTGGGCACATGCCTGTGTGGGACATCACCAGTCAGTTGACTGGGATCATGGTGTGCAGGCACACCTTCCATAGTCTCCACACTTCCCTGTTCCATGCTACCACCCACCAACTGTCCTTCCTCTATGGCCAGTGGTGATGGGGTATGTGTAGGCAGGGGAACTGTGTGCGAGGATGAGGGGGAGACAGGTGGAATGGCAACCAATGGCACAGATTCAGCCCCTGACAACCCTGCCTGTGCCTCAATCATACTATCATCATCACTGCTAGAGTCTGTGGGGACACTAACATCAGGTGGACCGCAGGAGGGCAATGCACCTACATCAACACCTGTGAGGGGAAGACAAGAACTGTACATTACAAGTTATACCAGACACACACAGACAGAGACACACACAGACACACAGACACACACAGACACACACACACACACACACACACACACACACACACAGACAGACACACAGACACACACACACAGACACACACACACAGACACACACACTACATGCAGGTGATATGGCAGATGGCATTCAGCTTAGACAATTATAGTTTCAGCTTAGACAATTATAGTGGTAGTTATCATACATCCCTGAGTTGCACACAACAGCATGCATGTGTTATAGCAGATGGCATGCACCTTACACAATTATAGTGGTGGTTAGCATACATACCTGTATTGCACCATTTGTGTTAGTAGCCTATGCCCCATACCTGCAACACAATGCATGCACTTTGCACCATTGCACCACACTGCCATGGTGTGTGCAACATACACCACATGTTAACAGACCATCGCTGACCTTTGTACATCTGCCACTGATGCTTTGTGTTGGCCACCGCCCCTATGTGTGAGGACATGAGCAGTAGGGTATGTCGACTGCATACTATGTTTGCCTGAGCCCTAGCTTGCATATCTCCCCAAAGCAGTGCATGTCTGTTCAACATTATTCCACCTACCCCTGAGCTGAGTCTAGACATTGTGCATGTGGCTGTACACACATGTTTGACATGGCTGTCCCTACTTTGCAATGGTGCCACAGACCAGCACAGGTTTACAGTACACCAGCCTGCTGTGTGGCATATGACCTTGCCAATCACATGTAGTATGACATGTCTTCTGCTGACGTGTTGAATGACATGCATACATGTGTAACACAATGGTGTCCTTTCCAATCTACAGTACGGTAATGGTGTCCCAATGCAGGGACGTGTTATACTAACATGGGCCTTCAGCTGATGCAATGTTGTCTGTCCACCCTACAAATATGCAGTGACATACTGCACATTGAGCTGATGTGCATAGCCATTGCAGGGCATCATGTGGCTTCACAATTGCTATACAGTGTGAGCTACTGACACAGTTCATAGCCATGACTATGTTCACATACAATACATATCTAATGTGGAATGTGACCCACATCACTGAGGTGTATACACACTAAACCCTAATGTGGAATGTGTGACACAGGTCACAGAAGGGTATACAGATGACACCCTGCACATCTGCAACCATATTACTGATGCCTGGCAACTATGCCCACACATGGCTAACTTAGCAGTACTCTATGTCCCACATGCCATCTGTGTACCTCACACACATGAGGAGCAGGCATGACAGTGATGTCTGACACCAGCAAGGTGAATGTACTGTATCTGTGGCCTGATGTGGTTGTATGTGTATGTTGTGCAACACATGTATGTATTTGGATACTGTATAGGTGAATGCTTTCATGTCATGACACACTCAAGATGTTCAAGACATGTTATGTGGTGGTTTCATGTTATGCCTACACAAGCTGTGCACAGGCCTGTATGATGTTTAGTGTTTCACATCTGCAATATCACCATTACACAAAGGCCATAGTTGTATTGTGTCGAGCCAATGTACAACAGGGTGTACACACATGTACATCACTTCTACTGTGTGTGTTGCTTCATGTCTCTGGCCATCCTCCATGGCCATGTGTACACATGTTCTGTCCAATGGTTGTGATGGCCATCTTATTTCACATGTCAGTGTTATCCCATATGACATACACCCATAGATGTCATATGCTCCACTGAGGACAGGGTTATGCAGACAAAGGGTGGTATGTATGGGATGTGAGACATCATGTTTTGCAGGATAGTTGAGCAGTGTTGCAGTCAGCCCACTACATGTCATGGACATGTCAGATAGCACATGACATTGTGTGACATTCATAGCAAGGGTATAATCCACAAGGGTGTATCCTGTGGGCCGGTCATACTCCAGCTCCAACACATTTAGAGTGTGTGCACACATATGCTCTCTGTACAGTACTGTTCATATTCCCAACATGTGTAATGCTGATATGTAGTACCTGTCCCTACAGTGAAACACACCTCCACCATTGTATTCACTGTTGTCCACACATCTGGCAATGACAGTTTGGAAGGTTTAGTGTAGGTGTTTCATATAGTCTTCAATTGTTTCACATGGGTAACCACTGTGATGCATTGCAGGTCTGACCAGTGTCTATTAACAGGACCACCATACATTATGTGTATGTGTGTTATGGCAGATAGCATGCAATTAATATGATCCATGCATTATCAAGCCTGGTAAATAATAACAATCTCACCTGACACAGGCTGCTGTCACTGCAAAATGCCAGAGGTACCTAAACAGGAGTGTCACAGCAGTAAGATCATTATCCACACCTGTGTGATAGCTACAGGGTGCAATGTCCATGTTAGCACATAAGCCAGTACAATACACTATACTATGGAGTATGCACATCTGTGCATACATAGAGTAGCAGACTATAGTATGTGGCATGTGTGCATACATGCCTTGCATATGATGTTACATTACATATTGTACAGTAACACATGTAACTATGTGAAATATAGTTGTGTTATATGTGCAGTAGTGACTTACCAGGCAACTCCAGGCTCGGTGGTTGAGAGACACCCACCTCCACAATACCAGCTAAAGCTTGTGGATGGAGGTCTGCAGGTGTCCCCAGGTTGGCCAGTAGCTCCTCGGTACATGTGAGTGGGGGCTGGGTGAGTGGCCCCCACCTGTTGCACCTTGTTCCCTGGTGATTGCATTAGCATGCTGTTTTGCCCATCTTATGAGGTCAGTGCAGTGTCGGCACACCTGCTGATAGGTGCGATTGTGACCGCCAACATCATTTACCCTCCTGCAGAGTTCCTCCCACAGGGCATCCCACTGCTGTGCATCCTGTGGCACATGGCTGAAGAGTGTTGTATGGTTGTCGAGGAGGTATGGGATGAGGACCTCATCCTCCAAGCAGCTGTATGCTGGCAGCCTGCTACATGGCATACCTGGAAGACATAATGATGGAGACAGGTCACAGTAACTCACAGAGAAGTACAGAAGTACAGCTGAACATACATGTGTATCACATTTATTAAGATTACAAATAAGTCTTTGCAAATCTACATGACACTAACACCACTGACATGTATAAGTCACACACATTTGACACTTACTGGTGATGTGATGTTATCACCATATATGTGTGTGTCATGTGATGACATTGCTCATACACCATGTGGATGTTGTCTTGACGTGGGCATGTCTGTTTGCCTGTACTGGTGTCTTTACCTATCAGCACATGCCTGGATGTGTTCACATTAATGCAATTGACCTTAATGCTGTGTATATGTCACATATATAGTCATACATAGCCATTAGGGACATGACCTGTGACCCTGCAGACTTGCAAGCATGTATGTGTTTTGCCATATACATCTACATGGCACTGTACAGCTGTGTAGCATCCTGCCATGTATTGCCTGTGTTGCACATGTGTAACACATGGGACAATAGCTAGCCTGATGGTATTTGCAGGGTTGGATATCAACTATAGCATGTATGGTCATAGTGATCTAGTAGGCTATATGCCCTGGGCCATTTATGAGCCTAGGCAGACAGGTTACCTAGCTGTAGGCAACAGACAGGTAAGTTTCAGTGGCCAGTTCAAGCAGTGCCACAGAACTGATCCACAGGGTTACTGATATATTTGGCATGCGGTCATCACACCATGTCACAGAGGGGCGATGTGCAGCTTCACTGGACAGGGATGCATAGTATGGCAAGAGTATGTTAAGTGTATGGGACAGAGATCTGTCAGGCATGTTGTGATCCTTGTACTAGAAAGGTGGATGTCCATGAAGTATGTGTTTATTTGGGATCAGGATGTGTTAAGTGTAGCATGTCCAACACCTCTGGGTTGGACATGGCTTTATTCAGGGTAGGCTGCATGCTACATAGTGCAGCTAGGGATTGGGAAGGGCAGTGTAGGCCATCTACACATGGGCAATAACCCTTAAAGGAAATATGTGATCTATTATGGGTCACATGGGTGTTGAGTATGGCTGAGCAATTATCTCTATATTCCTGGATGGCACCCTGTCATGATTAGGGGTGCCACATATGACTACCTGTCTGGTGTGGTGAAGTAACTATCAAAGGAAAGAGTACTGTCCAGCTGCATCCCATACACACAGTTGCCATTATGTTGACCGCTGCCTAGGTGGTAGTTCATGGGTACAGGGTTTGTAACATAGGGGATGACAATGCAATACTTAGCTGTCAGATTGTGGCCATACATCACACACCACACATCTGACACACTAAGGCCCTTCTGTATGTTGAATGCAGCACACATTGAGTCAACTATTGCTCCTAGTTCATAGTCATTTGCAAACATCAATAGGCTGATGCCTTCTGTGTTAGTCTGTGTGGTATAGATAACAAAGAGGGGAGTACCAGGAATGAACCCTGTATTACTGTGGCTGGCACTGGTTTGATGTGCATGTATTAGTCAGACACCTTCTGTAGTGTTGGTTCTGCCAGCAGTCCAGTTGCCAACCACTCCTGTGACATAGGAATATACACCTAGTTTACTGAGTGTAGCTGGAACACAGTATGGGTGATGGTGTCCTACGACCTGGCAAGGTCATGATATGCAGTGTGAATCAACCCTACTGTCATCTACATCTGTACTGAGTACATCAAATACATTGATCACGGTTCATGGCCTTACAGACCAGACTCAGCAGGGTAGTTGTGCACTATTTCCCATTATCAATGGTGTCTCCCCCTTTGTGGGGTGTGATAACTGTTGCTGTGCACCATTCAGTGTGTACACAGCCTGACATGGAGCTATGATTGAACATGATGTGTATGTGGATAGCTGATTGTTCTTACATTTGTGTAGGATACACCCTGGGATGTTGACAGGTCCCATGAAAGCTGTATGTATGGCTTTAGAGAGTGCAGCTTGTACCTGCATAGTCATTATTACAGGGGCCCTGTAGTGTACATGGATATATTACTAAGTGTACCTGTTGGGGGTGGGAGTGGGTTTAGGTTCTCCAAGACCCTATCTGGATGAACAGGTGCTATTTCTGTAGGTGCAGTACTTCCCATGCCATAGTGCTGTGCAGCACGGCAGGTCTTGTCATTGCCATTACGATTAATGACACAGCTATAGAATGCTCTGTGCTTGGCCTCATAATATGTGGCTGATTAGTTTCACAGTAGCTTTGTGTGGTTTTATATGGTGTATCTGCATCTTACTGAGGCTGACCAGGGATCACCTACACTCATGTGTGTTCACTCTTGCAACAGTTACTACCTTCTGTGGTACAGTTTAAAGCATGGTACCACCAGTTTGCCTTCTTGTTTGTGTTTGGTTGAATCCTGGTTCTGTTTCAATGGCACAATCACTGCACATATGTGACTGCTTAAGGTTCATTTGTGTAGGATTCAGCATTTGCACATGCATTGTCCATCTGCATGGGTGCCATGACAGTCACCACTCTGCTCTTAGGAAACATAACATTGGCATTGGAGACTGACTATGTGTAGCATACTGTTAGCCCTGTTTGTGTGACTACTGTGATCCAGGTCATTGGGGTCGATGGAATCCAACATGCATTGAGCGCAGGTGTTGGTACATGAGGAGTCTTCCCAGTTCATAATGGAATAGTTGAGAGTAGCCATTATTATGGTTCTGTCTCAGACCTAATCTTCCCCATTACAGCACATTATGACAGTTGGGAAATCCACGGCATGGTGGGTGATCTGTCTCAAGGTGCAATTTGAATTCCACTTTGGCACAAAGGTAGTTGCTCAGCATAATGCATCTGAAGTTATGCAAGTGCAACTAGCGTGGGGGTGTACATATCCTTCAGGAATATGGACACACCTGCAGCCCGTGTGTTCCAATAAAGGATAATGGGCAAGAGGTGAGGTATGTGTTATAACATGGTCATGCAGGTGTGCTCTCCAGAGCATTGAAACATGTCTCAGCCACTGCACAGATATGTTCTCCATGTTAGGGATTGACATATGTGTGTCCATATAGTGTTTCTGACATGTATCATTGTGTAGCGAGACCCGCAGTTTATTGCTTGGCTGTCCCTGTAACAGCAGTGGACCTTCACTTGAACTGTGCATGATGAAGGCACTATAGGGGAAGCATGAGCCCTAGGCAGTATCCAGATTCCCAGGGGTGACAGGTGCAGGCCCTGTCTGGCAAAGCATCATGGTCTGTCAACCATGTTATCCCAGGCAGACAGATACTGGATACCCTTTGACTTGCACCACTACACTAGACAATTGTGGAATACAATCCTTTTGTCCCTGTACTGCAGTATCATTCTGGCCAATGGCAGAATGCTACCCAGGCCTTGGGACATACCTGCATGGGCTACAAGACCTGACAGTTCCTACATGTGTTTCCATGCAGTCCAGGCTACTGCATCACAGGTCCTGCACAACAACATGGAATATGCCAGAGCCATGTGTATAGTTCAAAAGGTGGTCTGAGTGTATGGGTATGTGGCTAATCATGGCAGACAGGCAGCTGACAGTATGTATGCCCTCGTATAGGTTGGTGTGTAACATAGTGCTAGAGTTTGCATTCACAAATGAGTACTGTTGGGCATGTTTCCAGCCACGTGTTCTGAGGTGTGGCACAATTATGCAAACTATGTCATACAGTTTGTGTATTTTGGTGTCTGTCTCTTCCAGCTTGGGAGGTCACTTGTTTGGCCAGATACTTAGAAGCATCTGTGAATGTGTGTGATTTCTGGTAGTGTGTGTGGGTGTCCTTACTGTGTTCTGGTAAGGGTATGTGTTGGTTGTGTTGATGAGATGCATGTGTTAACCTACACCTCATGACTGTCCAGTCCAGTCATGGCTGTAGACTGGGCTGCCTTCCAGCTTACCCCTGTAGCTGCATCCCAAACAATGTGTGGGGCATGGTGTTAGGTGGGTTTGGCAGTGTACATGGCATAGAGATTACATTCCCCCAGGATGGCCACATACACAAAGCTGACATTAGTAAACACCAGTAGCTGACTAGTGGACATGCCTGTATGAGCATTCAGTACTACAAGTACCAAGTACTGTATTTAGTTTACGTATTGCTTATGAAGATGTTTTAGACAGTGATGCTCACATGTAAATATTTGTGTTATGGACGTGACAACACTGGCTATTACGGAAACATTGTAGCTACCTTTAGCAGCAATCCTCCTCTGAGGAGCACATCACATCCTGTTAGTTGATTACAGATGATGCAAGTGTCTACAGGTCTGTTTCCTTCTCTGGGTATATACTCACATATCCACCAGGACCATGAGCTCTGTTGGGCACAGACACCCACTCTCCAAACAGAGTCATGTATCAATAGACTCTGATGCCACTATCAACATGATCAGGATATAATCAGATAGTGTAAGCCATCACCTATGAAGCAGCTATTACACATGGGCAGCTGTCTCCTACATCTTACACTCCTACTGCAGATGTTACACTGGAGTTAAAGATGATATGCAACCTGTTTCATTACCAGTGCTGTGCACTACCTTACATACAGTATGTGCAAGTGGCTGTTAGGTTGGCAATGAGAGGTTGGGCTACACAAACCTGGTAGTTCAACCAGTGTGTCTCTACTCTCAATATCCACTCTATGTAGGTGTGCACATAGCCATTTGGCCCAGCCCTGTAACAAGGGTCACTACACATTTGCATAACATGTACACATGCACAGCTGTTATTGCTTGCAAACGATACTAGAGAGGTCCAGCCCTGTAACAAGGGTCACTACACATTTGCATAACATGTACACATGCACAGCTGTTATTGCTTGCAAATGATACTAGAGAGGTCCAGCCCTGTAACAAGGGTCACTACACATTTGCATAACATGTACACATGCACAGCTGTTATTGCTTGCAAACAATACTAGAGAGGTCCAGCCCTGTAACAAGGGTCACTACACATTTGCATAACATGTACACATGCACAGCTGTTATTGCTTGCAAACGATACTAGAGAGGTCCAGCCCTGTAACAAGGGTCACTACACATTTGCATAACATGTACACATGCACAGCTGTTATTGCTTGCAAATGATACTAGAGAGGTCCAGCCCTGTAACAAGGGTCACTACACATTTGCATAACATGTACACATGCACAGCTGTTATTGCTTGCAAACAATACTAGAGAGGTCCAGCCCTGTAACAAGGGTCACTACACATTTGCATAACATGTACACATGCACAGCTGTTATTGCTTGCAAATGATACTAGAGAGGTGGATATTACATGTGTTATGTGCATGGATAGTTACCTGGCTCTTCCAATTATCTTTGCTATCATGCTGCTAAACTGTCAGATGAATACAAATGATATGTATCCTGTTATTGAGTATTGTAATTGCCAATAGACATAACTACTGTTTGCATAACATAACAGAACTGCTATGTAGAATAGAATACAGATCTGCCTAAAATACTGTACATTACACAGTTATTGGCACAATATCCCACAATGCACACCATATTTGCACAGTAAGCCCACCTTTAACATGTTCATCTTACTTATACACCCATACATATGTCGACTGTTACAATATATCGACATATACTATCCCCTGTTATAGCACATACTTGTTGGACCAATCCTGACACTGACAGTGGCTGGAAGCGAATTGGTGGGTTCCAAGCCCATATCATCCCTTGTGGTGTATGCGGAGTTTGCCTTGTGACCTACAGCAGTACACACATAGAATACTACAAGCATTACTACTGCTCAACAATACATCGCTACAAGATAGCTATTTCCACTATATGCATTGATTACACTGTAATTCTTACAGAACAGGTACTACATACACAGACATACTACATGTTATACATACCTTCTTAGTAATTGGAGGTGTTATTGACTAGTATAATACTCATTTTGGTTTCATCTTTCAGTGTTTTGTACTGTCCTACAGGTAGATACAGATGGTTTGAATGTGTGACAAGGCAACCTTTTATAGTTACAGATCAGTAACATGTGCTATCCCGATAACCAATTGGTGTTCCTAAGTAGCTAATTACATGCACATCAGCTGCGCTGCTACTGCCTTAGCCAATACCATGGCTACAGTGGAGTATAATTGAGTACTCCACTTGGGCATTGTCCCTTTGCCTTACTTGTGAGGAAGACAGCGTGGAAGTGTTGTTTGGAATCTATTGCAACAGCTGTATGGAGACGAACAGTAATATATTGTGTGTAATGCCTAGAGGATTTGGTCTAAATGTGAGTACTGCTGTTATATTTCTGAACATTGCTACTTGTGCAGGGTTTGTCTGTACCTAATACTTCTGCATATGTTTCAGTCTGGCCAGGTTGTTTGACCAGCTCAAGGCTGCATAGCTATGCATATAATGTTAGGGGTTTACAGTGTGCTTACCAGACATATTTAGTTTGGTGTTACTGTGTATCATACTGTGCTGATAATCAGTACTCGGTAACACTTCCTGGTGTATGAACCTTTCAACCCTCTGAAACGGGATTAGTTCATACAAACCCTGTTACATCAGCAGCTGTTCAATTGTATAACAGCAACTATTTCACATAGGGCCATGTTAGTGTGTCTGTGTCCAGGTATGTTAAGGTTTCAGCAGATGTTGTACAGTAGTTGAATAATTGGTTATGGTATGACAGTATGTATTGATGTAATTATTTTGGTTGTGGGGTAGATGTTGGTGGGTGTACATAGCACATGCAGGTGTGTAGGAACCCCTTTAATACAATGTCTATATGTGTGTGGGTGTTCTTTTCCTATGTGAACACCTATCCCTTAGTGGACTAATACTATGGTAATTGCAGGCTGATTCATTAAGGCACTGTTAAATGCTTCCTGTATAGCATGCAGGTACTGTTAGTCCTTGAATCCTTTTGGCAATACATCGGAATGTAATAAAGTTTTGCAAAATGAAAGCTGTCTGTGTATTTCTGTCATGGATATTTGCAGTCATTGCAGTTGTGTTGGTGACTGTGTCCATAGAACATATTTGTAATAGTGTATTGGCATATACTCTTCATATGTTATGTTCATATTGTTTGGGGGAGCGGAATGTGTGATTGCTATGGTCCATGTTATACTCAGATATGAACACTTCAGATGCTGTCTACAGACATGTATGTCTATATATATATATATATATATATATATATATATATTTTTATATATATATATATATATATATATATATATATATATATATATATATGTGTGTGTGTGTGTGTGTGTATGTATATAGATATATATATTATTGCATATGTTTATCTGTACCTCCATAGATGTGTAGATGTTTTTAACCTATCTATATATCTACATATATATGTAGACCTGTATATATCGACATGTCTCTATGTATCTCTCTCTCTCTCTATATATATATATATATATATATATATATATATATATATATATATATATGAGCATACACCTTTAATTGGGTACATGGCGGGTTGTCCTATTTCAACACATTCCTCCCTTTTGTGTTTTAACCTGTCTGCATACACAACTGGGATAGGTACATCCCAGGTAGCTTAGTGTTAGGTTACTCTGAGGATGGAGTACATGGTTGCGGGTTCTACTCCTGGAAGGTGTTATTATTTTACCTCTCAGAGTAGGCACTGGTAGGGAAAGTGTGAATAATGCACATTTACGTGGTTGTAAGCAGGTTTGCCCGTGGTCTGCGCGACATTAAGCAAAGGTTAAACCTGTGAAGCGCTTCTCCGTTTACCATGTTTCAGCACCGCTTACCATCATGCAAACCCATGGAAACCCGCTTACAACTGCTTAAGAGTGCTTTAATCCACCTGCATCCAACAGCCCTTATTCTGGCCCTCAAAATAACCTAACAGCCCTTGCAGGTCTTGAACCCGGGACCATGAACACCACAGTCACTGACTTTACCACTAAGGCATCTGAGATATGTACAAATGTTATGGTGTTTAGAATATACATTTTACTACAGGCATTCCTCACTACTGAAAACAAATGTGACAGTCAGTTGGTGTACATATGTCTGATACATGTTAATGTTCATATGTTTGTGAAATTAGGTGTTGCAATGTGACATGACAGGGTGTATTATGAATGAGAAAGGTTCTTGTTTTGTGTCCTTTTATATTGTCCCCATACTCCATGTATGCCCTCCAGTTCACTTATTGGACATCCGACCCAGGCCCTCCTTGATGCATGATTGCATTACCCATCATTCCTCCCCCACCCCAATCTTCACATACACAACAACCACCCCTTCTATGGTGAATTAGGTTAATATTAATTGTTATAATACCAGAGCTGCATGTGTTTTGTGTACACTCCAATTCCTTTGGAGTGCTTCTGTGTCACAAAGTGTGTTCATAGATGTTTATATATATATGGCTATTGATGTAACTGTATAATATATATATATATATATATATATATATATATATATATATATATATATATATATATATATATATATATATATATATATATATATATATATATATATATATATATTTCATATTAATTTGTAACAGTAATACATATGTAGACTGGAATGTGTTGGTTCACAAACTACAGTACATTACAATGTACTGTACATATGTACACAAAGTGACTGTCCCATTTGTGATCATTACAGTGAAATGCATATGGTATAAGGTGTAGTCTCAAGACCATGAAACATGTATACACCTCAGATGGCTTAGTGGTAAGTCCCATGACTATAGTGTGCATGGTCCAGGGTTCAACACCTGCGATGCTTTACAAATGTTTTTTACTCCAGAATAAGGCTCATTTAAGCAGTTGTAAGCATGTTTAAAAGTGTTTGTGTGACATTATAGCAGCGGTTAAACACAGTTAAACAAACTTTGTAACGTATAACCTGTGCACGCAAACATGGCCACATCCGCTAACTACTCAGGATATATACATGTCAGTGAAGTAACATCTCACTATGTGCTGACATAACATTACATTCTCTGTTGACTGTACTCTCCAGCACACATGGGTTTATATGGGTGTTTTGAATGTTTATTATACAGATGATTACTACCTATATATGCAAGCTGTGGTTAAGGTATACTTTTGAACATGATAAACATCCCTGCCTTTATCGGGATTGGAACCTCGAATGCACAGATACTATGCAGATGCTGTAACCATTACACTGTTGACATTAACGTTGCTTCTGCCTATTTCCTATTTAGATGATTTCTATGTGTAAGCTAGGCTAAGCAAAGGGCGGAGGCCCCCAAACTCACTGAGCTTCACGTACTCTTGAAATAACAACATATAACAAATGTACTGTGAGACAATACATTACATTCCTAACTACATTAGGCATAGCCCTCACTGACACACTTCAAGGGAAACCTTGTTGTGTGAATGGGTAACAGAATATACACCCCTGGGATCATGTGTCCCAGAACCATACAGCCAGGGGGTGGGGGAGCCTGTCCAGTTTGATAGCTGCGAGACCTGTTGGGGAAATTGAATGGTGTTGAATTGTCACATTAACATGCCCTCTTTAGATCACTAAGTGCCCCTATCACCCTCCACAACCCCAGTCTTCAACAGCTTCCAGCAACTCTGCCTGGAATTGCTTCATTGGCTATGCTTGACAGAGGCTCAGTTACTTCATCAATGGTGCAGAGAAAGCCAACACACTGTAGCTATGCTTCTAATTGCCCTTGGGCAGATAGGTAGTAGGCTATCTGTGAACCTCTAAAGTGCAGGCCATCACAGCCATAATATGTGAATAAACAGACCTTCAGATCACAATATACAGTGAGAAATCACCATGTAGTCAGGAAACAGTTAAGTACAGCAAGAACATACAGAACACTGATACTTAGTCACTCCAAAAGCCTATCTTGGAAGCTAGAAGACTTGTATAAGTTTAAGGCTTTCTATTGCTTACCAGTAGGTTACCTACAGGAGAGATGAAAAACAAGCACAGATGGGGAACATGCATGCAACAATACCATACCGGCCTATGTGTCAGCCTTAGGCTTTGGAATACTGGCCAAGGCTATTGGCACCCCATGGTGCCTTATTTAGGAGAGTCTCAAAGGTGAATACCAGCTCCATAAACAGCACAATAGCAGATTCAATGAGGGTTATGCTACTCAACACCAGGGGTTGTGATCACAACATGCATGCACTCACAGCACTCCTCAGGATGGACAACATCAACATCTGTGCAGTAACTGAGATCTGTCTTAAGGCTCCTGAGAGCACACCAGCACTACCAGACTACAACCCATACCACACATTTCAGCCACAGAACATGGACTGACACAGACATGGAGGGGCTGTATCCATATTCATCAGGGATACCTACACCTCCAGGTTAGTGGGGCAGCATGATACCTCTGAGATCATCCATGTGCAGCTAACATCAGCCACAACTGCAATGTAAACTGTGGCCTGCTACGGATCACCCTCCATGACCCAGGACCACCACTCCACCTACCTGGAGACAGTGGAGAACATGACAGTCCTAATGCACACCCTGGCATTGGTCAATGTCAACTACCATACCATTAACTGGGAAACTTACTCCAGTACTCACTTCCAGGCCCAGCGCTTCCTGGAATTTATCACCTCATATGCCCTGTATCAGGTGGTAACCTCCCTAACGAGGGGTGGAAACTACTAGAAGTGGTCATCACCAACATGGGCAACAGGTGCACCACAGCGGAGGTTAACCAGTCACTGGTTAGATCTGACCATGAACTATTCACTGTTTCCACACCCAAGCATCTCCCCCACCCACGGATACCACAGTGTATACCTTTCCTACAGCTAAATTTACACTACTAGTGACAGGGGTGGGGGTTTCACAGCCCCCACGCTAAGGGGAAACACTGCTCAAGATACAGACAGATTTACAAATGCAGTCTATAAGCACCTACATGGATGTATGGATCATGCCATCACTGGTAAACCAAGACTCACTCCTCCTAGACAAGGACACCAGTCTGGTGGACCTCTGCAATAAACAGGCTATACTACAGAAGTAGGACAGTGTTCCAGACAAACAGCAAATCCCACAAAGGGCAGACATCCGTGACCACTATTAGTATGATACATAGGTCCCTCATGACATCATCCAAGGCTAACATCAGCAGGAGAATACGCAAGGATTCAAAAGATAACCACAAAGCCTTCTTTGGCTATGTCAAGGATCTAAGTGGTGACACACAGATTTGCACTGTGCCGGTGAAATATAGCACAAAATATGCTGACCCTACTGATATCACCAACATCCTTGCAGATACATTCAGTGCATACTTCACCCCTAAAGAGCCCACAACACTACCCGAAAGGTACAGTATCCCACACATCAGAGACACACAGGTGGAAATGGCCCTCTCTAACAGCAGAACACAGCATCAATGGAGGCAGATGTTGTCCCAGACTGCATCTTGCAAACTGTACAAGACAACCTGACCCCCACCTAATTAAGCTTTCCAACCTCAGCCTCTCCACAGGCTACATGCCCATACAATGGCACATGGCAATGGTTATTCCACTCCATCAAGGTGGAATCACAACTGACCATGGTAACTACCACCCCATAAGCCTGACTAGCCTGGTCTGCAATGGTATGGTTTGCATCCTCATGGCACTCATTAACAAAGACATTGGTAACCTCCGAACACGTGACCCAACCCAGGTCAGCTTGGTTGAGTGCAGTTCATGCCTACTGAACCTGTTTGACGTCTTACATACAGTCACCAAGACATTAGATGATGGGGAGGTGGTTCACACATACTACCTGGACCTCGCCAAGGCTTTTGACACCATGCCCCACTCAGGTATTATTGATAAACACACCAGCCTGTACATACACCCATACATCACAGGTTGGGTTGCCAACGGGCTTACACACAGAACCCACATGGTATGACTAGCGGTCTCCAGGTCCAACTCTTGACCAGTCATGACTGGTGTCCCACAGGACTCAGTCCTGGGAGCCCTACTGTTTGGCATATACATCTCAGAGGTACAGGCAAACACAGGTGGACTATGGCAGACCATGTTTGGCAATGACTGCGAACTGGGAGCCATGATTGATAGTCCAGCTGACACAGACATCCCTCAAGGGGCCTCACAGAGAACATCACAGGGTGTCAACATCATGGCCTCCAGCCAAGTGCCACTAACTGCATGGTCATTCCATTGTGGAATTGGCACCCACATATTAACACATAAGTGGCAGCCACTTTAATATGGATGAGGTAATGGGGTATCTGGGGACTAAGGTAGATAGTGATCTCCCCTTTGACAATCATATCTCCACAGTAGTTAGGACATCCTTCTATGTAGGCCATCTGATTACTAAAGGATTCCCATCTAGACATACTGGGGTTATAGTGCCCCTTTACTCATCACTCATCAGTCCCATCATAGGGTATAATAACCCATGTGGGATGTACCTCAGAAGACACTTCCAACAGCTGGGAGGTCCACGAATGTACCTCGCCAAGGGGAATACTGGCCTCCAACATATGGCCTATGCAGCCAGACTGAATAAACTCCTGCTTTACTCAGTGGCATCTCGTTTACCCAGAGATGATCTCCACTGGCCAACACAGCCATGTCGAACTCAGGCTTGATGGATATGCTCCACCTATGGGAATCCATGTCACAGTGAGCCACACACTGTAGTGAGCTGAACCTTGCCACAACAATAACTGGAAGATGCTGGAGGGACAGATTCCTGTCACAGACACTCCCCATACTTTGGAACAACATCCCTAACTACATTATACAGAGCCCTTCACTAACACTCTGCAAGAGAAACCTTGAAGAGTGGATGGGGAACAGTAGATGCACCCCAGGGATCCCGCCATTGGCTCTGCTCCACAGAGGGACAGTTAATGAATCAATGGGGTGGCAAAAGCTGACACATTTTGGCTGGGCTTATGAATGGCCTCTGGCAGTTGGCCAAGTACCTACCTATGAATCTATACATACAGTATCTGCATATGCTGATAGCTTAATTTACTGTTCAGGTGTTGACTTACCTTGTGCCAATGGCAGTTGTGTGTGCAATAGTTGAGGGCTGCCTATGTTGGATGCACACAGTAGACTGCCTATACATGACAATTTACAGGTAGTCTTGTGTGTGTGCCATCCATTTTACTGTGTGTGCAGGTGGAGAAAGGTGTCAGTCCCTAGGTGCCTACACTGTCAGTGTGTGTGCTATATGTTCCCTCTTTGCCAAGGCATGGGCATACTGGGCATGCCTCCATCTGCCTACTGGGGCTGGCTCAGGGTGTTCATGGTCTGAGTACCTCTGTGCCTGTGGGGCCCTTGGCAATGGTGGTGGGCTGTGAGGGCCTTCACCATTCTGTCCCTGCTGCAGCTGTTTCCACAGGACCATATTGTGTAGCATGGCACACACTATGAAGATGTGGGCACATGTGCCTGGAGAGTACTGCAAGGCTCCACCAGATATGTCCAAGCAATGGAACCATGATTTCAGCATCCCAAACACATGCTCTATGATGATTCTGGTTTGTGCATGTGCCTCATTATGGCATTCCTGCATGGGTGTGTGTGCATTTCTGATGGGAGTCATCATCCACGGTTCCAGTGCATAGCCAGCATCCCCCACCAGGTGGCCATTTGGGATGTCCCCCCTGGCAAATAACTGATACAGCTGTGAGGCATGCCAGATGTGGGAGTCATGATAGCTTCCAGGGCTGCCAGCACACACATCCATGATAATGCCCTGGGCATTGCACATGACCTGGCAGTTGATGGAGGGGTATCCCTTGTGGTTTATGTAGTGCCTACCCTGCTCACCAGGTGGTGACTTGATGTGTATGTGTGCGCAGTCTATTGCACCCAGTACCTCCGGGTATTCTGCCACATGGTGGAAGAGATGCATATTGCTGGCCAACTCCTCCTGCATTCGGGGGAAGTATATGTGCTCATTGGCATGTGGTAACATGGCATCCAGGAACTGGTGTAGTACCCTGGATGCTGATGCCTGTGAGATCCCCATGATATCCCCAGTTGGTCTTTGAAAGGTACCTGTAGCTAGTATTCTCAGGCTTACACATACCTTTGTATCCACTGGGATGGGTTCCCCTCTGTTTGTTCTGGCTCTGAGGCGTGGCTGGCACAGCTCCACAAGTTGCTGTAGGATGTCCCTGTCCACCCTGTAATGCTCTACTATCTCCAGATCATGTAGCCCCTGGTAGGTTACCCTGGGTCTGAACACTCTCCTCCTCCTCTGGTGCCTGAGGTGGTCATGTGCATCATCCTCCACACCACCTTCAGTCTCCAACACATGCTGGTGGATCAAAGCTATGGCAGCCCCTAACATGTACATACTAAAAGTTCCCCATCTGTATACACCACTGGTGCAGAGTGTATGGGAATACACAAATGTGTGTGAGGTGCTTTCACACTTTATACTATTGTGCTATGGATGCTGCTGATGTCAGTGGGTGTGTATGAGCTATTCCAGCTGCAGCGTGTCTTAATTATGGGTTTTGCAATGAGTACTGCAAGTGTGGGGCCTTTACTGTGGAGATCTACTTGCCTGCCTTGATTAATCTGTTGCCCTTTAATTCACTTTTAAACCTGGATCCCCTCCCATTATCAGGCATGCATCCACCTGCCATCTTTCTTGTTTTGTACTTTCCCTACCCAGTCATGGCAAAATGTGCCTTGTAGCTGATATACTGCAAATCGGCTTTGTTCTGCTTTGACACTTTACTGTTTTCTTTGCAGTACAGCCCCTCCCCTTTCCTGTTCTGCAGGTAGCTGCTTGCAGCCTTGTTAGCTGTTGTCAATGGCCCACTGTAGGCTCCTAGGTGTTAATTAGTCATTTGTACTCCAATTTCACTGCTGCAGCATTTCCTTATTTCTTTCCTATATCCTTCCTGTTTCAGCTGCAGTGCACGCCGCGCATACCCATTTACCGGGTTTACGCACGTTTTCATCTCCATTCACATGCATACTCGGTTACCTTGTGTACTCTCAGCTAAGCATAGCTATGGCCAATTCAACACACCCTATCCTGCAGCTTTGCCTAGCTAGGGGCAAACCGGTTTAGCAATGCTCCAATGTGCTTACAGCAATGGCGACACACCCCTCTCTTGATGTCATCTTTATCTCAAGGGCACACCTCGGTGTTATAATGCTACGCTGTGAGGTGCATCCTTACACCAGCAGGGAATCTGTGATTCACTATTACTCCTCTCATTTGCATGGCATTGCCTACTAATTCCTAGCTACTGCGCATAACACTGTCACTGCCCCTTAGCAACCCTTGCACCATAGTATGGTGTAGCATGCCTGCCATTGACTATTATGGGGAAATCGTGATATGTGTTTCATTGCAGTTTTATTCTATATTTTTATATATTCCTTGCGATCCCCTTTGTGCACCGCTGCCCTGCGCTTCCACATCGCGATAGTGCGACTATATATATTAAATGTTAATTTTATATTTTGTACATTTTTTATGCCAATGGCTATATATTTAGCCATTGGCATATATTAACAATATAATACATGTGTTTGGTCGGCTGTCATGGCTCCGATTTTATGTTTGCAAAAATGTAAACCATTTTCTACAGTTTACATTTCTGCATGCTTACACTACACCTGCACCACTTCCTGAATCGCTACATACCTTCATTTGCATGGTACACTGCTGCACATGGGGTAATTAGCATACAGGGCCCGGGAAGTGTCCGGGCATAGTGTACGCAGATAGTGCACATGGAAACAGCTCGTACTTGAATCGCTCTGCAGCCATATTTGGTGTTAGAAAGCCAACGCTATGCCTGCACCTGGCACAAGCTTCATGAATCCTGGGGATGGTCTTTTCATTGCTTTAACTATTATTTTGATGGTCTTGTGCTCTTGTAAATATTGTAAATAGTTACAAATTTATTTGTTTTTTAAATTATGATTCACCATATTTTACACTGTATTATATCTTAAAGTTTATTTTTTGTAATATTTGTTTTTTTTTCTTTCAAAATGTTAATAAAATAATTCAAAAAGAAAAGAAAATCATGGCCCTTAGTTATAGACCAGATGCTACCTCTTCACCTGTGCAGCTGCATACAACACACAAGCCTGGCACAGAAGTTGCCATGCTACTGCCATTGTCTGACCCCCATCACTATCGCCACTCGTGGGACAGATGATAAAGGGAGAATGCAGAATAGGGGTAAACATTATGTATGCAGTAGAGGGTCGTACTGACAGGATCTTCACAATTTGTCCAGGCAGTGAAAACAGGCAAGCCAAGCACTCTCTCAATGGCTATCCTTGTCTGGGTTAAGGTGGTGTTAATCTACTCAATAGCAACTCCCTGGGGTTATGGACAGGTATCATTAGACAGAGTTCAAGTGGGTAGCTTGCTTCATCTTGAAAATAAACAAAACTAAATAAATAAGAAAGGAAGGAGGCACATAAGAAAGCAGGAGGTGATTATAGCAATAACCCACGCCTGGGTGTGAGTAATGCGGGATTTACCCACGGTTGGCGTGGTTTGGTGGGTAAATCCCACATTACCCACACCCAGAAGTGGGTTATTGCTATTATACTATGACATTATTTAAGAAAAGAAATAATTACTTTTCTTAAATAATGGCATTGTATAATGCCTCTTTGCTGCCCTTCCGCAGCTGTCTGGTATCCGCGGCAGTTCTGATGTACTGCGCATGCCTACGCAGTACATCAGAGCTGTGGCTAAAAGCAACGGAGAAAGCAAGATCTCCATTGCTTTTTTACTGTTCGCTATGTTAAATGGGTTTAACATAGGAGACAGTTTTAAAATAAGCAACGGAGATGTCCGTTGCTTATTTTAAAGCTGTCTCGCATGTTAAACCCATTTAACATAGTGAACAGTAAACGGAGATCTTGCTTTCTCCGTTGCTTTAAACCTGTCTCGCTATGTTAAATGGGTTTAACATGGCGAGACAGCTTTAAAATAAGCAACGGAGATCTCCGTTGCTTATTTTAAAGCTGTCTGTATGTTAAACCCATTTAACATAGCGAGACAGGTTTAAAAAAAAGCAAAGAAGAAAGCAAGATCTCCATTGCTTTTTACACACTGTGTCGCTATGTTAAAGGAGTTTAACATAGCGAGACAGCTTTAAAAAAAGCAACGGAGATCTCCGCTTTTTTAAACATGTGTCGCTATGTTAAACTCTTTTAACATAGCGAGACAGTGTTTTAAAGAGATTATACTAATGGAAAAAGTCCGGGCGACCGGACCTTTTTCCATTAGTATAAGTTGATTTACAACGTGCATGCTGGCCAATCAGCGTGCACGTTTTGGAATATTAATGGGGCGTCATGGTATAATATTCAATATTATGTATGACAACTCTATAGGTACAGAAATGACTGTGGTAACCAACAGTATAATATTTTGCACTTATCAATTAGGTGAGTATGAGGAATCCTATCATGCAGGAAGAGGTGGTACAGTGGGCTTATATACTAAATATGAAAATTATTGGTACTACCAGCATGCTGGGCTGGCATGTTGGTGATGCATCCCCGTGCATCACACACTACCTAGCATTTTATGGAATATAATTCTTCCTGTTCCAATTCCACATGCCATGTAGTCCAGATGGGGCCCTAATAATAACAAAGGTGGAATCTATTGTACCAGCACTTCAGGAAAGCACACCATATGATAGAAGGCAAACATGGTACTGGCTCAATGCTGAGTTGACACTGGTAAATAGATATACTGCTTCACGTGCCAAGAGTATGTCAAGGAACTGCTGAAATATCCTCAAGGCAGACGTCTTTGAGATAAATAGCATGCCCCAGTTTGTCTCTTGAGGGTTCCTGTGTCAAATATAATGAAGGCCATACATATGTTGGCATCCATAGATATAAGAATGCCATGCATTCCCCCAATTCCCATCTATAGACCAAATTAACTCACCAAAGCCTGTTTAATATCCCTGCCCACTCTAAACTTGTCCAATAATTCCTGCTCAGCAAAGCTGAGATGAATAGTCTTTTGGCTATAAAATTTTTTTCTAGGTTAGTAAGCACCTCTTCATGCATTGTGTTTTGACATGACCAAAATGATCAACTCAAAGAGGGACACAACCAGACTGTAAGCGAAAAAAGCAAACCACAAATTTGAGAAGAGTGCTGTGATATAGGGAAATATTGCCAGTCCAGCTATCTGGAATTTTGTAAATAATTCTATGCCATTTGTTAATATTGATATGATTTATACAGAAATGTATGTTATATACTGAGCTAAAATGTAACCACAGCATGCCCTGCTGACTTAGAACAGAAATGCATATGAACTCAAATATCCACAGAGCGCACCAATGCTGCACCACTGAAACACCACTGTTTACTCAACACTCAGAAACATTAATGTTAAAAGTGTACAATGCCTTTTCATCCTGCCAAGCATAGACTTCTTCAGATGAAGAAAGAACAGAATTCATAAGGTTTTATGTAAACATCTTATGACATTGGTTTTGTACTAATTGTATTATTGGGTAGATGTTCTCATTGGCTACTTGTTTTTAATTGAGTATATATATAAATAACAATGTGATTTCTGTTCTTTATTCATCTGAAGAAGTCTATGCTTATTAGCATGAAAATGCATTGTACACTTTTAGCGTTAATGTTTTTAAGTGGTGAATAAACAGTGGTTTTTCAGCAGTGCAGTGTTGTGGTGCTCTGTGGAGTGGTGCTTGATTTGGTTATATGTGTTCATGCTTTCAATTAAGCACACTGTATCCTTCTTCTATTTTTGGTTATTGGTTTTCTTTTTGGAAACATGGAAAGCCTGAATTCCTCACCTCGGCTTACAGATGAGAGGAATGATGACACCGGTGAAACCAGGAGGCTGATTGGCCAGCTTACTCAGCTGGTCAAATTATTGACTCCTATTGGGCATTCTTTGGCCTCAATACTTGCTATGGGATCTATCTATATAATCAGGAAGTGTTTCATAACAGAAACAGACATAATGGCCTTGTTACTGCTGGCAATGAATGAAACGGGCGAGTTACAGGATTTAACTCACAAGATAATATTTCAAACAACAGGACTCCTTCGGGGAAACAGGATATTGGGGTTCTGAGTATTCTCGCCTCTCCCTTGGACTCAGATGATGTTGCAGAGTCAGAGGCTATTGGGTGAACAATATTTGAAGCATGGCAAGCTGACTGTTTTGATACTAATTCTGATTTGTGACCATATAAAGACTTTAAAATTTGGTTAATGGAAAAGCATAACTTTAATGTAAATGAAACGTTAAAAGACAGTTCTGTTGTACCAGACACATATAACAACAGTTTGAACAAACTTTATGACCTATTGATTACGTTTAAGTCATTAAATATTGATAAAGATTATTTAAAGGAATGTCTTAATAGGGGAATTGTCCCCAAGGGCATGAGCGTATTTAAATACCCCAACAACATTGAGGTGGGGTCTGAGTTGTACAATGAACTGTTGGAGATATTCAATAGATGTGGGTTAGATACAGTAAAAATATTTATTAAGCAAAATGAAATTTGTAGGGTTAACTTACAGCAACATATTGAACAACTGAATAATCAGATTACCAGTGACCTTATGTTCACCATTGATGTTGAAAAACAAAAATATCAGAGAATTATGGATAATGTTGACAAAAATGTGTTCCTTGATTATTAAAAGAAAAATTAAGAAATTAGACAGGGATGTTTTAGAATACAAAGAAAAAAGATGTTATCCGAAGCCTAAAGGGACTACTGGTTGATAAAGATTATAGGGACAACACTGAGGTACGAAACATAGAAAATATACCAACAGATGATTGATACAGTAATTCAAATGACACTAGGGACCCTTTAGAATACCCACCTCTCCGCAGATCAGAGAGGATTATGAATCAAAATTCACCCCTACTACAACCAGAGTTACTTTTTTCAAGGAGGTAAGTGAAGGGGAACACGTGGGAGGGTGAGTTTATCACATGGTTTGATTACCAGTGATGATTTTAAGTATATGTATGGTAACTACAACATCTTTAATTACAGTAAAGTTGAATTAACCTTTGACCATTTCAGTTTATTTTCTAAGGGATTTAAATTTGTTCCAAATAAGAAGTGTGATTTGACTAAGCTTATACTAGACCTTCAGATGCTTGTAAGAAAGGTTAATCTAGAACTGATGTTCCATGGATCTGGTAGGGTTATGAATAATGAAACCATTAGGAGAAGAAGTGAATACAATCCACCTCTCCATCCACAGTTGAAAAATGTTGAACTTTTAGTAGAAAAAGAACTTAGAAAGAAAATTCCTAAACACAAATGTGGATTTAACCTTAATATGAAAGTGGGGCCATTTTGCAGGGCCTTAGGTTAGACAAACAGATTAGGGTGATGAAATTAGATAAAGGTGGTGGTACAGTAATTATGGACACCCTTATATATGATGGAAAGATGTTAGACATCCTAGGTGACACAAATACTTAACACAAGAGTATCAAAAATGAAATCATTGTCACTTACCAAAAAATTGATTTATCCTTAAGTGACTTATTAATGAAGGGGCTAATAGATATTGATACTCACATTTTTTTTTTGAAGAATGTTAAACCTAGGATACCTACTATTTTCAGTATCCCCAAGGTCCACAAGGACCAGGAGGATTCCCCACTGAGACCTATTTTCACTGCTAATGGGTCCAAAATAGCCCATTTGGCCATTTACTTGGACAAAAAATTAAAGGCCATCAGGTAAACCGAGAATGAGATTCTCAAGGATTCTTGGGATCTTTTAATGAGCATTGAAACCAAACAATTCAATGAAAATATACTATTTGTGACAGTGGATATAAAACATCTCTTCTTGGTTATCCCGCATGAGATTGGCTTGGAGTGGTTAGAGGAAGGCTTAGTGAAGAAAGGCAGTATTAACTCTCACAACCTTCATGTAGTGTTACAGCTGTTGAAAATTGTGTTGAAAAACAACTTTATATTTTTTGGTGGTGTATTTTTCCACCAGATCAAAGGGGTAGCAATGGGGGCTAATTGTGCCCCTACTTACTTGAACATTGTCTTGGTCTGGTGGGAGAAAAGTTTGTCCTTAATTCTAGATATAAGACAAGCTGGTCCTTTCCAAAAGGTTTTAGGATGATATATGCATATTTTGGACTGATAAAGAGGACCAATTGATGGAGTTTTTAGAATTTTTGGATAGCACACCAGACGACTTTTTAAGGTTTACTTGTAATGCCACCTACAATAAAATGGATTACCTTGATGTGACTATTCATAAAACTGATTTAGGTTTTAAGTCCACAGTGTTTCGGAAGGAAACATTTTCTAATTCCTACTTGCACTTTAATAGTGCACACCCTTTTCATCAGAAAAAAAGGTATAATAAAATAACAGTATATTAGGGTGAGTAGGATGACTTCCAACAGCGATGATTTTGAGACTGAATGTGATTATTAAAAAAGAATGGGAAAGGTTCACTGAACTTACTGATTTGACCACCCTATGTAATGAACTCTTGAGAATTATATATAGAAAGGGAAGGAATTTAAAAGAATGTTTTGAGTCCAATAATAGGCCAATAATAGGAGATAATAGAAAAAAAAGGGCACTTTTAAGTGTGGGACATGCTCACAATGTGTGTACATTGTGAACAACGATAGGGTGTGCCTCGAGAGCAGGGGTAGAGAAATTGTTGGCAGGACTTTTAATAATTGAAACACTGTAGGGGTAGTTTACCTGGCTATCTGTGACCCATGTGGAGCATTCTACATTGGGAAAACAGAGCACAAATTGAGAAAGCAGATTTACAAACATTACTACGATATTAGGACATCTAACAAAAGGAATGCACTTTATAAGCATACCTTGACATGTAGGGATGCCAGGTTTTTATTTTTTGTTATTCAACAGATGCAAGTCGATGTCAAGGAGGACCTTGGGAGGCAAGATTGAAATACAGGGAACTATTCTGGCAAGTTACCCTGGATGTAGGAAGACTGCTGGGTTTGAATGAGAATATTAGTATAGCCCAAAATACAAAAGCTGGAAAGAAGCAGCACATCAGGATGTCAGTCCAGAAAAACATTTTTATTCCAAAAATCTGATTAAGCACTTTCATCAGCTTGTAACCAAGACTTCATCAGAATCATTTAACAGTCATAAGACAACAGTTTAAAAATCTCTCTCAACAAGTCACATGCCATAACCTAACCAATGACAAAACAATACTAGTTGATTTAAAAATAACATATGGGGCAACAGTGTATACACAACAAGCTGAAGGAATATTCTGATTATTATACTGATATGTTTTCTTCATGGTCAAAGAAGGAGTACTGGTCAGAAGGAATGATTCCACTGGGGCATTATGAATATAAAAATAGCTACAGATAGTGTTTTCTTTGTGTTAGAAACACAGTTAAGACAAAACTTCATAGGTTCATAGGTTGGTACTAGGCTATCAGCCCTAGGGTCTATACAAGCCTAGCCATAACAATTCCCTGGATATTTCTTCTGCACAATATTTACTTCCCTGGACCCCTGTCTAGCAGGGTGACTGACATAATCCCTGGGGTGAATTTCTTATCTCCCATCCAATCATCAAGGTTCCTTTTGAAGAGGGCCAAGGTGGCACTCTGCTTGACATGTATGGGCAGTCTGTTCCAGAGTATGGGGAGTCTCTGGGTCAGGAACCTATCCCTCCAGCATGTTTTGTTTATTGTGATGACAAGGTTTAGATCCCTGGAGCGTGTGGCTCTGAGGGATTGGGATTTCTTTAAGTGGAGCATGTATAACAGCTCAGGGTTTGACATGGCATTGTATGTTAAGCAGAGATCACCTCTGAGTAGACGATATGCCACAGAGTATAGCTGGAGTTTTTTTAGGTGGTCAGCATATGGCATCTGCTTTAGGTCTGTGATTCTTTTAGTGAGGTATTTCTGCGGCCTTTCCAGCTGCTGCAGATGTCTTGTGAGGTACATACCAAATGGGGCATTATACTCTATAATGGGTCTAATGAGGAATGAGTAAAGTGGGACAATGACCTCCTTTTTTCTGGATGAAAAGCCCTTAGTGATAAGGTGTGCCACATAGAAGGATTTCCTGACTGTTGTGGCGATACGGTTATCAAAGGTGAAACCACTGTCCACCTGTGTCCCTATGTCTCTCATCACACTTTCAATGTTTAGTGTACTGCCACCTATGTGGTAATTCATGGGTACATGCTTTTTTCCAAAGGGGATAACTATACATTTCTTGGCATTAAGCTTGAGCCCATGGCTCTGGCACCAGGCATCTGTTTCTGTAAGGCCCTTTTGTAGAATATCCACATCATTTGGGGATTCAATAATGGCCCCCAGTTTGCAGTCATCTGCGAACTTTGTTAGCCAGAGTCCATTAGTGTTGTACTTCAGAGAAGTAGATGCCAAACAAGAGTGGTCCCAGGACTGAACCCTGAGGTACTCCACTTGTCACTTGTCTGGAGCTGGATATGGAGTCTGCTACTTTTACAGTCTGGGTTCTGTCAGTAAGTCAGTTGGCAACCCATCAAGTGACATAGGGATTTATGCCCAGCTTAGTAAGCTTATCTATGATTCCAGAGTGGGGAATGGTGTTGAAGGCCTTGGTGAGGTCCAAATAGGCTGTGTAGACCACCTTATCCTCATCCACAGCTCTGGAGACTGATTCAAAGAAGTCAATTAGGTTCAGGAGACAAGATCGGACCTTCACGAACCCAAACAAACCCATAACAACTAATGTTATGACTTTCAAATTAATACTTTATTATAAATATTTTACTTGCAAATGTCTAGATTCTGTTAACAACAAACATGCATTTTTTTCTTCTTCTCTAGGGGGACTAATGAGTAACACATAAATACCATAACAACAGCAGGGTAAAATAGTAAATGCCTAAGGCACAAGTTGTTAGGAGAGTACCACCGGCATTTGCTGAAGGGGTGCAATTAAAGTACTGGCATTCATTTAAGAGGCCATGGGATAGCACAGCTTCTTAAATGAATGTATTTAATAGGCTAGTGTGCTAGTCTGAAAGGTAATTAGAAATAAAAAGAATTTTGGAGTGAAATTTTATAACAAGGACAAGATCTACTAGTCTAAGTGCTCCCTTTAGGTTCACAAACACTGTACCTTTGTGGGTAGGGTTGCCAACTTTACATGTAAAAAATTCTGGACATGTACATGAAAGTAAAATGATTGCAGAATAGATTTGTGCATTAACCTTCCATCCAGGGATTGTCATACAGTATTACTGTGCTCAATGAAACATATTCTTTTCTCAACATTTTTTTTTTTATTTTTCAAATACATTTGAATGAATTCCATAGTATTTATACGTAACATCTTAAATAACTACGTACACTATTTACATTAGCCTGACACTATAACAGATCTTAATGTATACAGTTACTTTATAAGTATGTCCAATCCATTATCAGAGTGCCTGATCAATTATTGTATAGTGTCAATCAATGATAAGACTTTTCCCCAAGGGTTGTTGATAAATGGCTTTGGATACATTCTTAGTTCTTTAATTTTAATTTCCAATAATGCTGTGGTCTTCAGTAGGCTGTAGAAGTCTTCCAAAGTTGGTATTGTGTTTGTATTCCATCTTCTTGTTATACACTTCCTTGAAATTGCAAGTACAATCCATACTCGATACATATTTGACCTATTCAAATGAGGACCTTCGTTCACATTTAATAATACAAAAGCTTTGGTTAAATAAAATGATTCATTAAATAAAGCTTGTAGAAAGTTATTAATACCATTCCAAAATGGCTTAATTTTAACACAGTCAAAGGAAACGTGGTTCCAATCTGCATTGTGTACTTGCTCACATCTCCAACATATTCCTTTTATGGAAGAACTAATTTTACAGATTTTGTGAGGGGTTAAGAAAGCTCTGTGCAAGCATTTCCAATTAAAAACTTTCCAGTATTGTGTAAAGGATGTATATTTTATTGATAATAAGATATTTATTTTAATATCTTCAGTTAACTGTATTGAGTGTCCTTTTGTTAAATATTTCCAATATGAGGTTCTGGGTGTTGTTTTGTAGTTTATCAATATTTTGTAAAATTTTGAAATACTATTTCCCATGTCAAAGTCATTATATATGATTTCATATATGTATTTTGTAACTTTATGTATTTCTTTAAATGAAGAATTATTAATTATTCTACTCAAATCTTGTGAATATGACAGAATACTCTGTAAAGTTAGCCAGTCCTGTTGTGGAATTTTGTATGTTGTTTTTATTACTTGCATATCTAAAACTTTTAGTTCTTTGATACATTGGAGCCAACAAACAAATCATTTCTGTTCCCAGGAATTAATAATTGCTCTATATATTTTATGTGGAAAGTTCTTTGTGACTATAAATGGTGTTAAAAGATCAAACCAGATGTTTAAATCTATATTTGCATTAATAATTTTCCTAAATGAGTCAATGTGATAATTAATCATATGTGTTTTAGTGGGTTTAGTTATGTTATAGTGCATACTAATGCATAATATGTGCCATGGCAAATTGTTTTTATCTATTTGAAATTTATTTTGTAAATCACATTCATTTATTGATATTACAGTTAGTAATTCTTTCCAATTTGCAGAGTAATTTGGACTTATCCAATCTGAGATTGTTTTAGATAGTGATGCTTTTATATATGTTTCTATATCAGGAAAGTTTAATCCTCCCTGTTTCCATGGTCTGATATGATGTATTAATGCTATTCTGTTTTTTTTGTGAAACCATAAAAATTTTATTAGGCATGAATTTATTTATTTAAGTATATTCTTTTCTGGTAACAGCTGTATTACCAAGGCTATATATAGGATCTTGGGTAGTAAAACCATTTTTATTAACTGTAGTCTATCTTTAAATGTTGCTATTATTTTGATCCATTTTTCCACAGAGATTTTAATTGTATTGATGATATAATTGTAGTTTTTGATACCAATTCATTATTATCCTTGCATAAATCAGTTCCTAGATATTTTAAGGTAGATTCTTGTTTCCCTATGATGTGATCCCCCTTAGTCAGAAGTTCTTTTTTTATTTAAAAATAAAAATTTTGATTTTGATTTATTGAAATGGAGTCCTGAAGTCATGTAAAAGTTGTCAATTAATATAGCTAATTCTTCTAATGTCTGTTTTGTATTAGATAATGTTAGTAATATGTCATCCGCAAATAGCATTACTTTAGAATTGTATTGTTCATAAACATCTATTCCTTTGATTTTTATATTGTTATGAATTGAATCTGCTAATATTTCAATAGCCAGAGCAAATATAATCAGTGACATGGGACGTTCTTGTTTAGTGCTTTTTGTTATATGTATAGATTCAGAGGTAAAAGGACCTAACTTGACATATGCTAAATTATTTGTATATATATATATATTCTTTAGGAGATGAACAAAGGATTCAGGAAATTCAAATAGCATTAGGATTTTGAATAAATAGTCCCAATTTAAGGAATCAAAGGCTTTCTCTATATCTAAGCCAATTGTGAGTGTTTATTTTCTTTATTATCATAATCTATAAGAGAAATTATCCTTTTTAATATTGTCATGTGTGTGTCTATTTTATTTTATTTTATTTATTTTATTTTACATTTGTTGACCGGGCTAGTGATGTATGATATATAAATCCAGTTTGATCATTATTTATTGTTTTGGATGGTGGTATTTTCAGTCTGTTAGTTAATATTGTCATAAACATATTATAGTCATTATTTAATAATGATATAGGTCTTTATGAGGTACAGAGGTTTGGGGATTTGTTTTCCTTTAGGATTGGTGTGATTAAGGAATATCTCCAAGAGAGTGGTATTAAAGCTTGTGACTGAATTTCTAACAGAGTTTTATGGGAGAGGGACAGTATCTTTGAAGGAAAAAGTTTATATATTTCCATAATCGTGCCATCTATACCTGGATCTTTATTATTTTTACCCTCTTTTATTGTATCTGTAATTTCTTTGTAGGATATGAGTGCTTGCAGATCTAGTTTTAATTTTTCTTTTTTGTTTATATTAGAACATTTTTTATCTAGATTTAATTGCTTGATACATATATTTTCTTATTGGAAATGTTCCATATAGTGATTTCTATAGGCATCAAGAATGTCACCTATATCTGAGACATTTTTTCCTTTCTTTTCATGGAAGATACTTTTAATGTTATTAGCTTTTGATTGTATTTTTATTCTTGTGGATAAATTATGTAGATATTTGGGAGAAGTGGCCAGGGTATTAATTTTTAGTTTTTCTAAAGCTAAACTAGTTTTATGTGTTAGAATTTCATTGTATTTATTGTTTAATACTTCTATTTTCTTTTTATCTCCAAATGATTTTGATGTTTTTCAGCTTTTACTGACAAATGTTTGGATTGTAGATCTAATAATTCAGAATCCCATTCTCTGATTTTTTTTAATACCAAGTTAGGGTTTTATCATATATGTAAGCTTTTAATGAGTCCCATATCATTATTTTATTTATCTCTGTGGTGTAATTAATATCTAAGAAGAACTGTAATTCAGATAATAACCAGGGTTTGAACTCTTTAATTTTAGTTTATATATATATATATATATATATATATATATATATATATATATATACTGGAATTCTGGAGTTAAAGATTAATGGTTTGTACCCATTTTGAAGTTTTAGTATCAATGAACTGTGGTCTGAAAAGGGGGCAGGGACTGATTGAGAAATTAATGATTTTAGAGTGTAAGTCATGGGCAGCAAATATTTTATCTATTCTAGTTTGGGTACCATATCTGTGATCTTGATGGGAAAACAACAAAGATTTATCTTCTTTAAATTTGAAAGTATCTACAAAATGAAATGAGTCTACCCATTTGTTTAAAGCTTTTGATACAGCAGATGTACACAGCGGCCTTTTATTTGTAGTTTCAGAAATATCAAATATACAGTTAAAATCTCCTCCTAATATTAAGTTGCCTTTATAATTATTGGAAATGAAATCCAAGTGTGTTTTAACAGTTCCTGTTCCAATGCCTGGAAACCAGTATAGATTGGCTCAAGTCTATATTCTGTTATTATATTTAACTATTATTGATGCCATAAGGCCTTCTTTATTTTCATACTCTCCAGTGCTAAAAATACAGCATCCATGGGACCAGATGACATCCCAGGCTTTGTACTACATGAACTACAAAATGAACTGGCACCTCACCTAAGTGTCATGTTTAATCATACCCTCACCTCAGGCTTTGTGTCCACTGAGTGGTGCACAGCTACAGTTATCCCACTCCACAAGGGGGGGGAATCCACCTTGGATCCCAGGAACTACCGCCCCATCAGTCTGATGCCTGATCTGCAAGGCCATGGATCGTATTATCATGGAACATATAAACAAAGACATTGGCAACCTTCAAACACTGGACCCCACCCAGTTTGGGTTCGTGAAGGGCCGATCTTGTCTCCTGAACCCGATTGATGTCTTCAAATCAGTCTCCAGAGCCATGGACGAAGGTAAGGCAGTCCACACAGCCTATCTGGACTTTGCCAAGGCCTTTGACACCTTTCCCCACTCTGGAATCATAGATAAACTTACTAAGCTGGGCATTAATCCCCTACATCACTCAATGGGTTGCCAACTGGCTTACTGACAGAACCCACACTGTAAAAGTAGCTGACTCCAAATCCAGCTCCAGACAAGTGGAGTACCTCAGGGTTCAGTCCAGGAACCTCTCTTGTTTGGCATCTACTTCTCTGAAGTACAGGCCAACACTATGGGACTCTAACTAACAAAGTTCACAGATGACTGCAAACTGGGAGCTATTATTGAATCCCCAAATGATGTGGATACTCTACAAAAGGGCCTTACAAAAACATATGCTTGGTGCCAGAGCCATGGGCTCAAGCTCAATGCCAAGAAATGTATAGTTATCCCCTTTGGGAAAAAACATGTATCCTTTTATTACCACATAGGTGGCAGCACACTAAACACCGAAAGTGTGATAAGAGATTTAGGGACACAGGTGGACAGTGGTCTCACCTTCAATAACCACATCACCACAACAGTCAGGAAATCCTTCTATGTGGCACACCTCATCACTAAGGGATTTTCATCCAGAAAAAAGGAGGTCATTGTGCCACTGTACTCATCCCTCATTAGACCCATTATAGAATATAATGCCCCATTTGGTATGTACCTCTCAAGACATCTGGAACAACTGGAAAGGCCACAGAAATACCTCCCTAAAAGAATCACAGGCCTAAAGCAGATGCCTTATGCTGACCACCTTAAAAAACTTCAGCTATATTCTGTCGTATATCGTCTACTCCGAGGCGATCTCTGCTTAACATACAATGCCATGTTAAACCCAGAGCTGTTGGACATGCTACACTTAAAGAAATCCCAGTCCCACAGAGCCACATGCTCCAGGGATCTAATCCTTGTCATCACAAAACAAAACATGCTGGAGGGATAGGTTCCTGACTCAGAGACTCCCCAGACTCTGGAATAGACTGCCCATACATGTCAAGGGGTTGGGAGGGTAGCCTAATGGTTAAGGTGTTTGCCTTACAAACACAAGGTGCAGGGTTTCAGTCTCGCAAGAGATAATTGGCTAGGCTTACAATGGCTCACAAGGGCAGTTAGCTTAGTACTAACCTATGAACCTATAAAGCAGAGCGCCTCTTTGGCCCTCTTCAAAAAGAACCTTGATGATTGGATGGGAGAAAGGAAATTCACCCCGCAGTTTCATGTCCGTCACCCTGCTAGACAAGGATCCAGGGAAGTAAATAGTGTGGGAAGAAATACCCAGGGAATTGTTAGGGCTAGGCTTGTATAGGCCCTAGGGCCGATAGCCTAGTACCAACCTATGAACTTATAAATGATTTCTGGGTTAATCACATTTGTTTTCCATAAAATTGTTACCCCTTTTGTCTTTGTCTTATAAGTGGATTGCACCAATATCATATATTCCTTAGGATTCCATTTGTAATTGTCATTTGTTTTGAAATTAATTTCTTGAGGGAAGACAATTTGTGCTTTGTTCAGTTTTAAATATTTCAGTAGATTTGATCTCTTGCTTGGATTGTTTAAGTCATTGGTATTTAAAGATAATAAAGTTAAATCCATCTTAGGTTATTTAGACTACGTATTTTTTGTTTTATTGTGACTATTAAACATTTTCCTCTGATAACTATAAAGTATATGTTTGAGATTTAAAGGAAATTATCAGTTTTATACTTTGAGTGTTTACCGATAAAGTAATGTTTTGGTCAGGCATACTAAAAATGTTTTTGTGAAATAAATTTAAATTAATAAATGTTAACAAAACTAAGATTTGCACTAACCATGGAATGAAAATTACTCCTAATCTGATGGATAAACCTAAGTCCATCAGATTATCACTCGTACCTCGACAATCCAGAACATCTGAGCTCCATAAATTGAATTATCACATGGAAAATATTTGTAACAGAATAAGCAATATTTATATTATTTTGAACAGATATAGTACTATCGTAGATTAGACAGCATTCTGATACAATATAAATCCCTACTTATTGTATAAGCAATTAATATTTACATGAAAGATAGATGACAAGTAATTCAATCATAGTAAAATATGATGTATCATATATAAAACCTCAGTAAAAGATTATAGCACACAGTTATTTAACATATTAACCCTTATTGATGAAGTCTTTCAAAACGTATTACTTAATACAAATAGATGGTAATATTTATACCTAATGTTTATAATACAATGTATTTTACTAGATATATCAGAAGTTATATTTCAGTTTTTGCCAGCATTTAAGTAATCACTTTGTTGCTAACTTACTTAAAGCATCAAGTTTGTTTTATGTGAACATTGATGAAAGTGCATTTTAATTATCAGTGCATCCCTCTTCCCCCCATTTCCTATACATAAGGATATTCATATCTGTCATTTCTTATTCTAAAAAGACTGAAATTATAGGTTAAAAACAATAATTCACTTATTGTGATTAATGATTACAAGTTCCCTTTCTATAGTCATAGATTGCCGTTTTATGGCATATACTGAAAGTTTTTAAATTTAAATAGCAACATTCTATTTTGTATAATCAGCAAAGGTTAAACTGAGTGATTATTGTCAATTTAATACTATTTGTTCAGAATGTGATTGTTACATTCCTAGTTCAGGCTTCTATTGTTTTCCTTGAACAACTTTGTCAGTTTGATGTCATGTATAAAACATTAGTTACCTCGGTAATAGCTTAAGTATTATGTATTGTGAAGATGGGTTACAAAACCACAATTCAAGTTAAAGCAATTAGATGACTTGTTATGCACATTTACTTATATGAGAAAACCATCATGCTTCCCCTTGATGTTCAATGTAGTGTATGTCATTTATGACAAAAGCCCATGTTATTAAACTGAGTGTCTATTGTCAATTTAATACTATTTGTTCAGAATATGATTGTTACGTTCTGTGACATTTCAAGTTCAGGCTTCTATTGTTTCTCTTGAACAATACTGTCAGTTTGATGTACTGTATAAAACATTAGCTTGGCAAGCTAAGAACTTGGTTATATTCAACTGGACGTATAAGAGAATTTAAGTACCTTTTTATGCACTTTTACTTTTAAAAAATACAGTATTTAAATTGATTTAAACTGTGTATGAAGGAGTGTTGAAGGAATTTTTAACTGGTTATTCTGCTCTTCAGTAACTTGAACTAAAAGCTA
>NC_056749.1:211174217-211202776 GCF_019279795.1 Protopterus annectens | reverse complement strand
GTTGCAAACTGGCTTAAGGACAGAACCCACAGGGTTAGAGTTGCTGGCGCTGTGTCAGACTCCAAGTCGGTCACAAGTGGTGTCCCACAGGGCTCGGTCCTTGGCCCCTATTGTTTGGCATCTACTTCTCAGAAGTACAGGCCAACATGGGAGGACTTTGGCTGACAAAGTTTGCAGATGACTGCAAACTGGGCCATAGTGGAAAGTGCATGGACACTGATATCCTTCAGAAGGGACTCACGAAACAGATAGCTGGTGCCAGAGCCATGGCCTGAAGTTAAGCCAAAAATGTATAGTCATACCCTTCGGGAAAAACAAGGCAACCCCAAGCTACCATATAGGTGGCAATCCACTAAGCACAGAAGAGGTTATCAGGGACCTGGGGACCCAGGTTGACAGTGGCCTTTCTTTTGACACTCACATTGCTAAAGTGGTTAGAAAGACCTTCTACATTGCCCACCTGATCATGAAGGGATTCACATCCAGATCTAGTGAGGTCATTGTTCCCCTGTACTCTTCACTTATCAGACCAATGATCGAGTACAATGCCCCATTCGGGATGTATCTCACCCGACATCTGCAGCAATTGGAGAGACCCCAAAAGTTCCTCACCAAAAGGATAAAGGGACTCCAAAATCTGTCAAATGCTGCCAGATTGAAGAAACTCCAGCTCTATTCAGTCGCATACCGTCTGCTCAGAGGTGACATGTGCCTGACATACAAGGCCATGTCCAACCCGGAATTAATGGACATGCTCCACCTCAAAATCCAAATCCACCAAAACCACTAGAGCAAGCGACTTAAACCTTAGCACGGATATAAATAGGGCGTGCTGGAGGGATAGATTTATCACTCAGAGACTCCCTATGCTGTGGAATAAAATCCCGGTCCATGTGAGGCAGAGCACCTCGCTGACTCTGTTCAAGAGAAATCTAGACCTGTGGATGGGAGATCGTAGGTTTACCCCGGGAATCATCTCTGGGTCACTGCTGGACAGAGGCACAACAAACTAATGGGCACAGTATTTTTTCATATAAGGGGTGGCGTAAGCCACAATAATTTGGGCTAGGCTTATAAATGCCTTAGGGCAGATAGCCTAGTATAAACCTATGAACCTATGAACCTATTAGTTACCTTGGTAATTGCTAAAGTATTATATATGGTCAAGATGGGTTACAAAAACTACAATTCAAGTTAAAACAATTACATGACTTGTTACGCATATTTACTTATATAAGAAAATCATCATGCTTCCCCTTGATGTTCAATGTAGTGTATGTCATTTATGACAAGTTAAGACAACGGTGTTATTATACACAAGCCCATGTTACTAAATCCTGTCTTTAATATCTAAATTCAGCAGACTGCTTCATCTTATATGATGATTATATATTTTATGTCTAGTTTTACTAAAATCATACATTACATAACTGTTGTGTGTGTGTTTTTTTTTTTTTTTTTTGGCTGTTGCTTAGTTATTTGAGAGACCACAAGCTGTAATGCTTATTCTTATTCTTACCTCCTTCCAAGCATGTTTATACAGTCGACAGACTTTAAATTATGAGACCCTTCTAGTTTCTTATTTGTTATAAGTATATTTCCAACCTTACATACACACATATCAGTACTTCAAGCATGGGAAACAATGCCCATCCAGTTTTGCCAGAATACCATTCACTAGTTCATGTGGTGTGTTTCCAGGCTGTATTCAAACCAATATTTGTCTTGTTCCATTTTAATAGCCTGTTCCATGCAGTGGCCACTCTGCCAGTGAACCACTCAACACACCTTCCATTCGAACAGATATTTCCACATAGGAAATCTTATGAATATCTAGCACTTCTGGCAATTCCAAACACCCCTAGAATCAGCTGTCCCCATATGCCCAACACGTCTGAGCAAGCTCACCTCCCAGACCACTGCAAAGGGTACTGCACAAGACCAGGTGCTCTTAGTCATTCACAATAAATCAGACTTCCACTCTTATGTAAGTCCTTAATGCGTTTGGACTAAAATACATTTTAAATATAAAATTGCACTTATTTTTTTTTTTATTATTTTTTTTTTTTTATCAAGAATCTTCACCTACCTTTGTTTGTGAGGAACTATGGACTCTTTGAACATTCTGAATAAATCATTATGTTTCTCAGATGTTTAACTATCCCTCCTTTTTTTTTAATAAAAACAGATGACAAGTGATGTACTATATCAGCTGATACGTTGAGAGATGTAGTTGTAAGAGTTATTTTTTTATCAAGAATCTTCACCTACCTTTGTTTGTGAGGAACTATTGGACTCTTTGAACATTCTGAATAAATCATTATGTTTCTCAGTTGTTTAACTATCCCTCCTTTTTTTTAATAAAAACAGATGACAAGTGATGTACCATATCAGCTGATACGTTGAGAGATGTAGTTGTAAGAGTTATTTTTTTGAGACAGGTATCTTGGCATCATTTTTTTTTGTTTTTTCTTTCTAGCATCAGTCCAAGGACTTGTTTCTTTTATTCTTTTAAGAGTAGGGGCCATCCATTCCATTTCTTCTGAGATAGACACTATGTTGTTGTTTTTGATGAATATAGTAGCTTCTTCTAAGTCATTAAAGGTTCTCATCTCATTGGCAAAAAGTATTTTTATCTTGGCTGGAAATGTGCTTTAATGTTGTTTTGTTTCAACAGTTTTATTATTGGCCAGACTTTTTTCCTTTGTTCTAGTATTCTGGAACAATAATCATTGTCAAACCTTATCAGGCTTTGATTGTATTTTAAGGGTGATTTTCTCCAAGCAGATTTTAATATTAGTTAATTGTCCAGAAATGAAAGAAATTTTATAACTATGGATCTAGGTGGAGTATTTGTTGAAGTTAGAAGCAGGTTTCCTCAGTGCTCTATGCGCACTTTCAATTCCAAATAAAAGTCCCTCTTTCAAGTCTAACAATTCAGGAATCCTGGTTAAGAATGAAATAATGTGTTCTCCTTCAGTGTTTTCAGGCAGACCAAAGATCCTTATGTTTCTTCTTTCCCTGTTTTCTAAGTCATCTATTTTGTTAAGCAGCCATGTATTCTGTTTAAGCAGAAATTCTTCCTCTTTGAGTCTCACTTCAGTGTCATTTAGAGAAGTCTCTATATTTGTTATTTTTGTAGGGTGTTGATGTAATAGTTCCTTAAGAGTATCAGCTTGTTTTTGAGAATTTAATTTGAGGTTTTCTAAGTAATTTTTAAAGCCATCCATCTTCAAAGATAGTTCCTGTAAAAGCAGCATCTGGATGAGAATTTCTTGATTTGTTCATATTCAGTGACTCAATATATCTCCAAGTTACTTGACAGGAACATTTTTGTATACCTCCACCAAAACTGATATTTATGTAGTTTTGTAGTTTATCTATATATTTCGGATGTTTTAAACTTAAAAATAATAACATTTTCTTATATTATTATACTAGTTTATGGAGCTCTAAAAATGCATTGCTCTCAGTTGGCCATCTAGGCTCCGCCCCAAATCTATCATATTCTTGTGTTCTTCAATGTCAATGACAGTTTCCCTTAATTCTGGACTGTCCAGAAAAATTCTGGACAGTGTCCACCCTGTTTATGTGATCCTTTCACAATTCTTCTGTAAATCAAATTAGTACTGAAAGCAGTGTTTAAGGCTACCATTACACTGAAAACATTTTTTTATTAGCAACGCGAATGTGTGTCATACTATGCAGTAAATTCTGTAACCCAAACACATACTATTACCAAGTATTTTGAAATCTTTGAATATTTGTCATCAGCTGTTTTGGTTAGAGGAATGATGTTGCTTGTTTGTTTATTGCCATGTTGCTTGTTTGCTTATTTGTTTACTTATATATGGATGTACATGTCTTTTGCTTTTTGTTTGTTTAACATGATAGCCCATTTGGTTACGGCCCATTCTTTGTGAAGTCCTGGGAAAAAAAAATTCCAATCAAATGATAAAAAATACAAATATTAAGAGAACAATGCACTATATATATATATATATATATATATATATATATATATATATATATATATAAAATTTAGTTGACAGAAACTTGCATCACTGAACAGGATCCTTTTTGGTGGTGTTTCAACGAATATTCATTTTGTCAAGTATATTTTTCACAGAATGATTTGTTTTTTCAGTTTAATGTTGTTCACTGAATGATTTGTTTTTTTTGAGTTTAAATGATATATGTGTACTGAGCTCTTTTGCCTGACATGATCAGGTAGGTAGTATAGAAGTCTGGGGGCTGGGAGTAGTGGTGAAGTGTCCATGGTTTTATGTTCTTTATATGTGGACTGAGAGTTTCTATTGTTGCTTCTTTAAATGGTGCAGTCTTTGCAGTAGATATGCATTATAAGGCACATTCTAAACCTCTTACAGAAAAGTATTTGTTTTTGCAGGAAATTTCATGGATATCTTTATAAGGTAGCAGCTGACTTGATGTCTGAAGTCCTAATTATTTTATAACTGGCAGTCTGGCAATATTTCACACATTGAAAAAGTTGTGCCTGTTATTTGTCGTCAACTTATAGATTTACCTCTCATGATTGGCTATTATTACATAATGTTTTGACATACTCTAAGAATCTATGCAGAATAATAAACAATTCATCTTTTAAGGATACTCCAAAATTTATGAATGGGTTGTTTGGAATCATATATAATAATGCTAATATGAAGAATGAAATCTCATACTTATATAATATAATAAGAAATTATAAAACAGTTTCTAAAACAACTTATCGACAATATATTACTAAAGGAACATTGATATATTTATCATCAGAAAATAAATCAAACTTACTGCTATCAGTTAAGCTAACATCTTACTTTCAATACTGGAGAATATTTAATCGGAAATTTCTGCATAGATTCTTTTTAACCCCAGATAAAATTTCAAAAATCAATTCTTCCAGTAATAGGTTATGTTGGAGATGTCAATAGGCATCTTAAGCAGATTGGTCGTATATTTTTTATGACTGTAAGAATATTGGAATGATATTAATATTTTTTTACAAACAATTTACACAGATACAGTTGTCACGACTAAAGCTCTAATTGTATTGAATATAAATGAAAGTCCTCTTATGAATAAAACTAATCTATATTTGCTATGGACAATAGCTAGAAAATGGATAACTGGAAAATGAAACTCTAACACAGCGCCCACCATGGAGGACTTCTTATGTTTACTGAAGAAGACAGTATTAATGGAGATTAAAAACGAAGAACTAAGACTGTATCATATGCTATTAGTTAATAACCCATGGAAGAAAGTTTTGTCATTGATTGGCAGCTTGCAATTGGAATCAGTCTCTTCCTGATAATATATATATACTGAGTGTTAAAATTTATTGTATATGTTATATACTTGTTGCTATCTTAAGTCTAATTATGTCAAACTATATGTAAATATTATATATAGTTAACTTATTAACTAATTTGCTATTTAACATGTAAATGAGTATTCTCTATGTTATATGTCTAAAATAAAAATTATCTGAGAAATAAAAAAGGTTGTGCCTAGACTATCATTGCTGGCCTGCTTTTTTTTTCTTAAGTAGGTGACATGCACTTTTCTGTAGTGGCAGAGGAGTGATAAATAAAAAAATTACACTGGAAAACTAGTATCTTGCACTCTTTATGCAGTGTTTAATTTTTAAGATATCTAATGCATGCATAACCAAAACTATATTTAGATGGATCCGTTTCACAGTAGTCAGTAGTGTTTTTTTAAATAGTTGTGTTATGAAGCTATATGATTTTATTTAAAGTCAAGTCAGATGTATCTTTTAAGTGGAAGCAATCATCTACTTTAAAATGTCAGATACTAAATATGTACTTTGACAGGCCATCTGGTTTGTTTAATGTATAGAACAGTTGCCAGGCAGTGGTTGTGAGGTGAGTGGATGGAAACTAGTGACTGTGCATCCTAATCCCAGTCTTCTGGTTTGTATACTGTTGCTGTGCTATGTTATCATGGAGGTGTTTTGATAATTTCATTTTAAGATAAAATGCATCTTCATAGATATGTGTGTTCAAAATATGGCAGATATGCACTGGGTATATCCATACCCAGATATAATGTAAAGTTTTAGAATGTTCTTTCAGTTCATAAGGTTGTTGTGCATGGCCTGAGTGAAAAGAGTGTTTTGTATGGCTGTTTATTTTAAGTGCATTTATGCTACAATTCCTAGTTTGCCTGTGTAGTATGCAAAAGAGTATGCATGTTTCAGGGTTTGTTGCCACTGCAGAATTTCAAATTCCATCTTTTGCAGCCTTGCAGAACATTTGGATTGTCTTGAAAGCTATTTAGGGCATCTTAGACAGTTAGAAAGACAGCTGTCATAAACACACACAGAGTGACTTATCTCAGTTGTTTATCTTGTCCATTTTTCTTCTTGTGGTCACACTTCAGTGGCATGATGTAATAGTGGTCATGTTTACTAGCCATATATGTTTGCTGTACCAATTAAGTATTTGCTGTGCTTGATAAGGGTAGGTCCTGAGATGTGATGCAAGTTAAGGTATGTTTTAAAGCAGGTACCACATATACTGTGGTATAGGGGTATACATTTCATTACATTGCTATACTTCAGGAATTCCTGGTTTGCAAATTTACTTTCTGTAGATATCTTCAGGAGGACTACATTTGTGTGTAAAGGGAACTGCAATTATCAGACTAGCATATAATGCCAGAATATACCACCTTACCATGACTCTCAGCTGTATTCTGTGAACATGTCATCAGACCATTTTAGGTGGTAACCTCTGTGGTGTAGTTGTATGTTGTATGTTGTAAACTATGAGCTGCCTGGGCTTGTAAACAATGAATATTTGGCTTTGTGAAATAAGTACATTCACAATTTCTTTACATAGATCCTTTTCAAGCACAATAAATATGTTTTGGTATATTCCCTTTGTGAATACAGGACTCAAGATATCTACCAGAAGCAGGACCACGTGCAGCACAAGGCAACCTAGGCAGCTGCCTGGGGCCCAATGCTGTCTATGGGGTGGGGCTGTCCTAACCAAAAAAAAAAGTCACTCTACTCTTTATGGAGCTCTAGCACCCATTTCAACAGCATCAGCACATCATGTCTGATTTTGTAGTTCCAGAGAGATAATGCCAGCACAGCAGATTCATGCACAGGTTTGATTTGAGTAAATCAGGAGAGCAGCATACCTTACATGGGAGATTTGAGTATCAGGAGAGAGGTACACAGCATTTGCAGAGTGGGGCTTTAGCAGAGCAGATTTGAGAGGAGATTTGCTTCATGCATGGTTGAGACAGTCAGGAGATCAAGTAGAGAATTTGCTCAAGGGAGATCATCTGATTTTGCAGGAGAGTAGACTTTGCAGAGTGTGTGTGTGTGTGTGTGTGTGTGTGCATGTGCGCGTGTGTGTGTGTGTGTGTGTGTGTGTGTGTGTATCACATTCTGCCTCCCAGAAGGATGACTCTACCTCCAGAAAGTATACCCAGGATAATTCTTCAGAAAGGAATTCTGTCACCAGAAGGTATGCCCAGCCAGGATGATTCTGCAGAAAGGAGTACAAGTGGTCATACCTACTTATTATTCATGCTTAGAAAATTCATATACGTTATCCCTTTATTCACCAAGTCCTAGGAACACTGGTTGACTGTCTTGCTCAAAGTCAAACAGCAGACAATTGGAGATATAAAGAGTCAAATCCTGGACCCTTGAGTACAGGAAGCAGCTCATTAAGAGAATAGAGTCTTACTTCACTGGTCTATATCACCTTCATAAACTCTTTTCATTTTCTGATAAATTACTGAGGATAACAATCAATCAACGATGCTAGTCACTAAAGTTTCATAGTTATTGTTCAGAAAATGTATTTCAAGTTAATTAACATTTAATGGGCTGGCACTTAAGGTTCTGAGCTATTAATAAACTGCTTCCTGTAGTGAAAAGTTCAAGGTTTGAATCCTTCCACCTCCATTTGCCTAATACATGCCTTTGAGCAAGTCACTTAGACAGTGCTCCTGGGTCAACCCTGAAAAGGGATACACAGTGAGTTTATCTGGTTAGTAATTAGATATTAATTTTTAGTTCATGTTTGGCAGGTTGACTGGTTTTCCATCCAACTTGTGCTCCCCAGAAGTATACCAGGTAACCCAAGCTGGACAACTGGACACCAGACATCAAGTAGCTTATTGACACAGGTCTGCTGAGCTTTATGGCTGGCACACCCTGGCCCACTGGGGCACATACAACCTTTCCACTGTTAGCTTGGGCCACTGGCTTTGGTCAGAGTAGACAAGGTCCTCAACCACTTATCACCCATGGCTGCTTGGTGACATTAGCCAAGATGACTAAATCACCTAGAGCCACATTTTTACACGACCGAGTGGCTAGTCCTGCCACAGCATGCAATCTGTGATTCATATTCTCCTATCTTGAAGATAGTGTGCACCACAGTAGATGCCTAAAGTGGTTGGTCAGTGCAACTCTCCCCCCTGTAGGGCACCATCTTGAGTCTGTGCTGCTGCTCACAGCCCCTTTCTTGAGTGACTTTGAGATGGAATCACTCAGCATGTTTTTGGAGGTAGGAAGAACCTTACAGAGACATAGGGAGAACATGCAAACTGCAAACAGGCATTGGCAAGAGGTCAGAACTGAACCTTGTACTTTGTGCATAGAATACAAAGACCTTAACCATTATGTCAAATGGTCTCTTAAAGATAACCCTACAACTGTTTATGCTAAAGACCAAACGTGCCCAGAGTGAAATGCAACTGTTTTGGATGAAAGGTATTCTCCCTGTGTCTGCTGCTGATGCAGCCTTAAATGTGTGTACTGCTTCTCATGTGGGTATACCTACCATAGTTCAGCAGTACAGGAATATCCCACCAAGCCAAACCTCTCATTTGGTCCTTGACATGGAAACAGATGTAAGCATTAATCATAAGATGTGCAAGAATGTTATCCAAGCACAGTCTTCTACCACACAGTCCACTGCGGACTTGGCAGGTGTGCTGTGTGGCAGTGGGGATGATAATACCCATAACCTTCCTGAGTTCTGTCAGCTTTATGTAGACATAGAGTACAGCCACAGTGAAATCATTGGTAAAATGAGGGATATTTTGCAAACATTGCTTCAGTCAGCACCTTCATGAAAAGGCTTGCTAGATCCATGATGTCTGTTATCACTTGGAGTATTTCTTGTAAATGGGGTAAGGTCAGTAACCAGTGTGGACTTCCACAAGGGCTTTTGCATGGTACATGCAGTAAAGTAGCATCTTAAGGTGTCAGGAGCCCTACCACCCCTCATCATAGGGCCCAGTGATGTTAGGCCTTTGTCCCCATTATTTTTGCCTTAGTTTCTGATTCTTCAGCAAAAACGTTGAGAGACACACACACACACACACGTACATAGATGCATACACACACACACACACACACACACACACACACACACACACACACACACACACACACACACACACACACACACTCTCGCACGTACATAGATGCACACACAGACATAGACTGTCCAAACTTGGGAAGCTGGAATGAAAAAATAAAATTAAAAAAAAGACAAATGCAATGTTTAGTGTATGGGATTTATTAAATAAATAGCTGGAATTGTGGGATAGGAAAACCTGGTATACTAACTAGCTTTATTAACTTTTATAAACATCCAAAACTCAAAACTGTAATTGCAAACTCAGAAAACATATGCATACCTTCTTATTTAGAGCCCATTGCCTAATAAAGCAGCAAAATATCAATCATAGATGGATAGAGGGGACTGATAACCCACTAGCCAATGAGAAGTGGTCCGATTTTGTGTTTGTGCTTAGTAAATAATGACCATTCTAGTTGCTATTTTTCTGTTAATTCATGTAATCTGGGCAGAATTAATTCTTTCGGACCACATTTCTGCTGTTGTCATGTCTTCCTGTTTCCACCTGTGGGACATCGCCCTTATCAAGCACCTTATTCTTTCTGATGATCTTCCAACTATAGTTCAGTGTCTGGTGTCTTTATGCTTATACTATTGTAATTCCCTTTATGTTGGCCTGTATAACTCTGACTTTACATGCATTTAACTTGCATGAAACTATGCAGCCAGTATTTTAAGAGGGGCTTCACATTATTTTTCCAATTTTGTGAGACCTGTATTGGCTCCAGATTAAACAATGGATTATCTGCAAGATCCTTGGCATGGTCTACCTTGCCCTTCAGAACCTTGGTCCTCCTTGCATAAGGGAAGTTAGACTAATGTGCGACTCAACTCATGTTTTGCTCATGATCTGAGGATCTTCTTGAGATCTCTGTTACAGTCTTGGGCATTCCTCCTTCAGCTATTAGGCCATTTTCTATGAAACCTCCTTCCTAGATGGCTCCGCAAATCACCAACATTGGCAGTTTTTTAAAATGGGCCTAATATGCCATTCGTTTGATTTTACTAACAACTAAATATCTAGTCTTATTGTCTGTAATGTTTTATCTATTTTAATTTGTATGTATATGTGTCATTTATTGTACATGTGTATTTTTAACTTTGTATGTACATGTGTTATTTATTAATTTGCACATGCCTTAAATAAACTTGAACTTGACATGGTGTGTAACATTACAGGTACCAGTAACAGTTCTGAGAGGAATAATTAAACCAAAGAGAGGGTGCTAATCATATGCTTTTATCTACTGATGCTGGGAGAAGCTTTTCTTTGCCCAAGTCCCCTTTCTTTCTTTCTTTCTGTAGGCTGGTATTCTTGGTAAAACCAGGAAACAGACAATTACTCCAAAATGAAAGAATCCACAGACGCGAAAATCCAAATGGACCAGATGTTTATTCGTACAAAACACAAGTTAAGCGCTTTTGTCAGTCTAATCAGCTGACTTCATCAGAACAAATTAGAAGACACACAAGCAGCCTTTTATACCTAGAGTAGGTCACATGCCTAAATGGCAAAAGCCAAAATACAAAATTAATAAAACGGATTACATAAACATCACATTTCTAATCATAAAAGCAAGTGCATAGAATGTATAAATAAAATAATTTTAAATAATATAAGAAAGTAGCCTTAAAGAGCAACTAAAGTTAATACTGTTATTGAGTCCAGGAAAATTGAGTGCATCCAATTTTAGTTGCCACTACAATTCCCTGAATTCAAGACGATCATTCCAAGGTCCACTCCTAGGATCTTCTAAGACCTGTTTTATCACTACAAATTTAAAATCATGTCCAGGAAATTCAACAGAATAGCACTTGCTTTTACGATTAGAAATGTGATGTTTATGTAATCCGTTTTATTAATTTTGTATTTTGGCTTTTGCCATTTAGGCATGTGACCTACTCTAGGTATAAAAGGCTGCTTGTGTGTCTTCTAATTTGTTCTGATGAAGTCAGCTGATTAGACTAGCGCTTAACTTGTGTTTTGTACGAATAAACATCTGGTCCGTTTGGATTTTCGCGTCTGTGGATTCTTTCTTTCTGGTATTCTTGGTCCCTTGTCTGCATTTGCATTTAAGTTATGTGTTCATTTTCAGAACAATTAGATATGCTGTCCCCCATCCCCACTTCAGGTTCCCTGATTTGCTTATATTGCTGGCATCTAGTATGACTAGAGATTTTCATAGTTTACATTATTTATTGTTGTGTCTTTCGGCTTTTCCTGGTTAGGGGTCGCCACAGTGGAAATCCGGTCCGCTAATGATTGGCAGTAGATTTTTATGTGCCGAGTTGCCAGCTCTGACACGCAACCTTCAATGACGGTACGCCCATTCACGCATGTCTCCAGACAGAAAACGCTATAGCTGAGAATCGAACGGAACAACGTCTTACTACCAGGCGACAGCGCTACCGCAGCACCATTTATTACTAGTAACAATAATATTAGTGGTTTGCTTAATTCTGAGCTCTGCCATGATACAGCGTGGACTTCGTTTCTTTTTAAGTGACGATGATGATGATGATGATGATGAAGTGTGTCACTCAGGACTAATTTGTATGCCATTGGCCAAGGCTCTCATTTCACAGTGGTCATGTTCACAATTCTGCCCATAACACCTCTACCAATTTTGGACATAATCATCCCTCTAACACCACCATCAGCTCCTTCTGCTTATTCATTAATACTTCATGTCAGTTCATCATCGACAAACTGCACAGCATTCAAACAGTGTGATATTTGCTTGAGTGTAAATCACAAAATGTAATACCATAGAATAAGCAGCATGACACCAGGTTCTTATTGGGGTGCAACCAGGCAAACATTACAATCTAAAAAATCTATCTAAACATTTCAGACTTACAGAGTATGCTTTTCCAACTTTCACAGTATGAAGTCCTTAAGTTCTTGTCTGTTTTTTCCTGTGGTGAAACTCCAAACATGACCTTATTCAGTCTAATACAGTTCTCTATTCAGGGATGGTTCCTTTCTGTTTTTAAGTAGAACCTTGACCAATGATAATTCCTTATGCTAATTAGGCATGCATCTAAGGGTTGCACTGACTCAGTTCAAAAGCCCATAAGGCATACCTTCAGACAATCCAATAATTTATCCATAGGTGATTACATAGTGTGCCACACAGGTACAACACTCAACAGACTGTGCAAACAGAAAGGTACAGTCAGTTGTCAGGATTCCCCTCGTCATACAAACATTCAGATCCTTGCACCACAACTACACATATGACAGCTATAATGCATGTGGGTGTAAATGACATGGAAACATACCTCCAGGACTATATGAGAGTGACATGATGGCGATCTCAGAATAGGTGTCTGAGGCTATGAACTTAGACATGAGCATCATTAGGTTCATACTAGGCTATCTGCCCTAGGGCATTTATAAGCCTAGCCAGAGTGTGATTGGCTTTCGCCACCCATTTTAAATTCATTTTGCTATGCCCTTTTTCAAGGTTAGTATACTGTGCCTCTGTCTAACAGTGACACAGAAGTGATACCCGGGGTAAACCTACGATCTCCCATCCACTCATCAAGATTCCTCTTGAAGAGAGTCAATGAGGGACTCTGCCTAACCTGGACTGGGATTTTATTCCAGAGTGAAGGGAGCCTCTGGGTTATGAATCTGTCCCTCCAGCATGTCCTATTTATTTCAGTGCTGAGGTTCAAGTCTCTCGAGTGCGTAGCTCGATGGGATTTGGATTTTCTGAGGTGCAGCATGTCCATTAATTCCGGGTTGGACATGGCTTTATATGTCAGGCACAGATCGCCTCTGAGCAGGCTCAACACCAGAAGTCTAAACCTCAAGATGCACGCACTCGAAACTCTCCTTAGCATGGATATTGTATAAATGTCTTAGCTAGATCAAGTTAGGCAGTATATACCATTTTTCCCTCATCCATTGGCTTGGTGACCTTCAAGAAGTCCAGCAGGTTCAGTAGGCATGACCTGCCTTTGGCAAAACCAGATTGGGTTGGGTCCAATGTCTGAACATTTCCTCCATCATTTTTAATTATTTCCATGACAATTCTTTCTATGGCTTTGCATATGAGACTAGTCAGTCTAATGAGTCTGTAGTAAACTTCTACCATTCCCGGAATAGATCCTCAAATATGTTCTGGTTCTCCACAGTTACGTCTACTTAAGGTCAACCAAGAGTGTCATGAAAATCCCTATCTAGGACAGTCAGACTTGTGCACTACAGGTCTAGCTTTTATGTATCACTCCACCTGGTGATTTACTTCACAGGTTTTATTAATACCATATTACACTGATTATATGTGCAACTCTCAAGTTTTCAACCATAATGTATAGCATATGCAACACTTCAAAACAGTATTATTGTTCTCTGAAATATTCACCACACATACACATACACACACGTGTGTGTTTTTTATGATAGATCAAATGAGCATTTAGTCAAATTACTCTTAACTGAAAAAAAATATTTGAACCGTGATTTATCAAAATTTCCTTTAAATATACCCTAAATCAGTCAACCCTCTAAGCAGTAGTTCAGATAAGTAAAATTTCAACAAATAGCAACCCCCATAAACATAGATGTGTGTGTGTGTGCGTGTGTGTGTGTGTGTGCACGTGCACATGTGCATGTGTATGTGCATAAAAATATATCTAAGTCATCAGTAAACACACACACTGTTCAAGGCATAGAAATATATGTTTGTCCATGCACTGAAGAAGGTCTCTTGGTCTTATCTCTTATTATCTCGGTCTTCTCTCTCTAGAAACTAGCAAGGATATTAGAGGCAATGAGGGTCAGCTGCACAAATAGATATTTAGATCCCAGTGCCCTGATGTCCATCCTTCTGACGAGATGTTAAACTGAGGCACAGCTGCCTGAGTCAGTGGTAAATCTGGTGGATGTAAACAATTCCTCAGCACTTACTGAAAAGAGTAGAGGAAGTTCACTGTGCCCCAGTCAAATTTCCCTTAGTCAGTAAAAGTACTCTTTAAGCTATTTTTATTAGTGGACAGTTGTTGCATAACCAGTTAAACTTCCAGTTAAATACAACCGACTTATAACTTACTCTGAGATCATATTTCAAAATATTTTATAGCATTCTTTGCAACCTTAGTGGTGTCTTGTATAATGACTGTGAAACTTCAGTGCAACAGTGTTAAAATCTCTTAGTCACAGCACTGAGGTATGGGGTACAGCCCACACATCTGGTCTTGTCTGCATTAAATTATCAATGTCTCCCCGTATCTCTGTGGGTTTTCTTTGGGAACACTGCTTTTCTCCTAGGTTCAAAAACATTGTGGTCAATTGGCTATTCTAAGGTGACCACAAAAAATGTGTTTATCTTGTCTTTGTGGTCTAGGTCATGACTGACCCAGGCCAGATGTTACTCAGTTAACTAATAAATAAAAAATACTCTAAATGAGTTATCTCCATTCTCAATCTGGACTTATTTTACATAAATATAGCAATGAATCTTATTTCATTTGTACCCAGTTTCAAAACATGCCTTTTCAATCTGAACATATATATTTCTGAGAATCAGTAAGTGCTCTTCAGTCATGCACAACCAGTTTCACTTTTTTGCAGTATCACTGCATGCGTGCAGTATTTCTGACATCAACTTGTAATGTAACTGACTTATTTACATCAAACTAATTTAATGCAAGTGCTCTTGTAAATAACATGTCCAGCAATCTAAAGGGCTTTTTTATTTTATTTTTTATCTTTTATTTTAACATCTGTTTACCAGTCTAGTACCATGGCAGTTGTTTTTCACAGTTACAAGAACAGTTTGTTTATTCTTCCGTCATTCTACCTCCTGTTGGAGGGTCTATAATAGTTTTAGCCACTGTATATTGTAACATTTCTCAGTAAACCTGATACATCAACTCCAGATTCACTGAAGTTCAAGACAGACTTTAACATGAGTCCTGTAGGGCAGCAAGTTTGACCCTTTTTACCATTTCCTGCATTTCTATTGCTTTGATGAATAGAAAGAAAATGAAAGGTTTTCACTGAGATGTGATTCAGTGAATACTAGACAGACGTATCCCCTTTTGGAGTGCATCGTTCCACTGATATGCCATGTAGCAGATATACAATTCTTCAAAAATAAGTTTATAGTAAGTAAAAAGGTTATAAAGGCATTTGAGTTTTCACAAATGCTGCCAGGCTAGTGTCATTCTGAATTTTGCAAAGCTAACTTGAGACATCAGTTCTGTGTAGTTCAGTTTCATGGTGATGGTAGGGTGTCATAACTTTGTTGTAAGTATCTAAGGAATCAGAGTATAAGTTTTTTCTTGGTGATGATTTTTTTTTACTCAGTAATTCATCCATTCATTCATTCACATATTTAAGTCTTATTGGTCAGGGTAGTCCCACTATTGCTATGACAGTTTTTAGGGGAGACACATGAAGGTTTGCCTACAGACTAGGGATAAATAGGAGAGGACACTGGAGGAAGTTCCCTACTGTTTGGATGCTGAGTAGGAGAATGCCCAGTATGGAGCAGGAGGAGGTTATGCATGTTGCTGATATGAGGGATGATGGAGAAAAGTCAGCAGATGATAGACACATGATTACAGGAGTGGACCGTGATGGAGATACTTTTTTAAAATGGTCATTTGAGTGACAATAGTTTGGTGCAGCTTGTGGAGGAAAAGGTCCCACATTCAATTTTTGAAAGCCTGTGAATGGATATAGTTGAGAACAGTTTACCCTTATCACAGCTCAGGAAGTTTCTAGATAAACCAATAATGATCTATCATTGCAGATGATATGGAAAAGAGGTATGGCTGACACAGTGTGTTGCAGCATCAACAGAAATGAAAAAAAAAAACAGTAATAGTGGATGCTGGAAAAGGATTGCTCCCAGAATAATAATGCAAGATATGGGGGAAATAACTTTTATAGTAGTGATGGTGAATACCACTGCAAATACGTCTGACATTTGTCATATACTCTTTTGTATGGTTAAATGACTGCTGTATAATGATATGGAAACAAACACATATAAAAGAAACTCACCACCTTTAATCCAGGTCTCAGTTCTACATTAAACATTTTTATGGAATTCTATGAGATTTTATTAGAAATTTTTTTCAGTTAAATCCCAATATAAGTTTTGAAATCTGTCTACTGTTGAATCTAATGGCTTAAAGAGTTTATGAACATAAGAGTTATCACTTTATGAAATCCAATAAAAGTAATGATTTGATCATTATGTTACAGTCAAATTACATAGAAAAAAATATGATTAATTTATTGAATGATGGAGATGCTTATCAATTAGTACATCAACCTTTATTAATGGAAGTTATCAAAAGGTAGATAATGTTTTATTAGACTTGTTACATCAGGGAGAAATTAATATATCATTATATCAATTTTTGTCAGTAAAGCATTCCAGACTTGGATATTTATTTGGTGTCCCAAAAATACTTAAAAAATAGTTTAATCCTCCATTTAGGCCCATTGTGGCAACTAAGGGATGTCCAACTGAAGGAATATCCATTTATGTTGATTTTATATTGAATCCCTTAGTGCAAGAAAGCAGGTCCTTTACTCATAACGCCTGCAACTACTGAGGTTATTAAAGAATTATTCATTTACTGGGATGGAAACGTGTGTGTGTGTACTTGATGTTGAATCTATTTACAGCTATATTCCACAATTTGCAGGCATATATTATATTAGAGATTATTTAAATTGTTGTTCCAGATTATTGACCAATTAATCAATACTATTTGCTTGTTACTTGAACTATGTTAATTAGCAATTTCTTTGTTTTTGTTGGGAAATTATTCAGTCAGATCAAAAGAGTTGTAATGGGTGATAGGGCAGCCTTTGCATTTGCTAGTTTAGTAATGGCTCAGTGGGAACTTCAGTATTTGTTTACTCATACATTGTTCAAATAGAACTCCTTTTATAAAAGATGTATTGACGATTTCTGTTTCGTATGGTCTGGAACTATAAAGTTCTTCCACCAGTTAATTGATGGAGTCATTAATAGCACCATTGTTTGGCATTCACTATTAGTTCCTTTGGAAAGAATGCTGATTTTTATATTTGAAGCTAAACATAGATATTGGTAAAATAACTTTTCATAGCAAATGTCCTCAAAAAAGACCTTTACCAGTAATCATCTTTACTTTAAAAGTCAATACCCTTAACAAATGAAGTTGAGCATTATTAGAAATCAGTTTATTAGGGCTTCTCAAATCATTTCCAGGGATGAAAACTTTGAGACAGAATGTCTATTCTTAATAGGACTTTTCAAAGCTAGAGAATATCCCCCAATGAGCTTTATAAAATTTATATTGAGGTTAGTTTTTAACCAATTTTGATGACTGGGTTGCTGCAAAATAATGGAACAAAAAGTGGTAAATCTCCTGATTTTTATAGAGCATTGTTACTGCCATTTTCAATGGACAAGAGTGTATTTATAGGTAATATTTTGAATAATTAGAAAATAGTTTTTACTCTGCCTTATTGGAAATGTTGATTTAAAGTAAGGCTCTTTTCCTTGCCACTCTTGTAACCAATACATATATACTAATACGGATAAAACATCATTTAATCAATTAAATAAAAGTTTTACTGTTAACGATATCTATGACTGCAATAGTTATGGCTTATTATATACTGCTTTATACTCTAGCTGTCTCACTTTATATATATATATATATATATATATATATATATATATATATTATATATGGTTTACTATCAAAATTGTGAACACCGGAATAAAATCTGGTCATTTGCATGAATCACATTTCCAGAAATCAGCAGAACAACACAAGCACTATGTCGAATATAGTGCCAAATTCAAAGAATCGACATTATTCGACATATGCCTCCCCCACTGCAGGTCTGACACTGCACATATACTGGTTGATTTAAAATCCTATGTCAGAAAATTGAATCTGAAAGTTCTGTACTGTGGCAAATCTGATACCACTGAGAAAACAAACTTTTGAAGAACAGTAAAAAGACCCAGTAGTTACTGCCCTCCGTTACACCAAATTTTAACATCCTTTGAGGTTAAATGTGAAACTGACATCAGGAAAGAACTGCAAAAAGCAGCATACAGAAAGTTCTACAACCTTAACAAAGGTGACAAAAGCATTGTTAGAGCTTACAGAGATAAGTTTTGATGGGATATGAAGGCTGACAAGGGAGGGGGTATTGTTGTTACTGACACCAGCAGCTATAACCAGTGAGTAGAAGAAATGTTGAGTGATACTAACTATTATGAATCGTTAACTTTAGAAGAGATTAAGACATCATACAACAACTGGTACGCAACCTTGACTGCACTTTATGATGTTGGTTTGTTAACAGATAACTTGTTTGAATATCTACAGACACCTTCCCCCCACTTGCCTAAATTCTTTGGAATCCCTAAACCACATAAAAATACAGACAACCCTCCTTACAGGCCAGTGGTTGCAAGTGGTGGGGGGGGGGTCACTGACTGAAGCTGCTACCATCAACCTGGATTTTTTGTTACAACCTCAGGCTGAGAACAACATTTCACACATAAAAGACTCTAATGATTTTATAAGGAAAATAATAAATGTCACAATTGATGCTGATAACATTTTATTAACAATATATGTTGAATCATTATATACTGTACTTCCACATAATTATTGTATTGAAACAGTGATTGATTTGTACAGAAAAAACAACAATGGCACACCAGCACAACATGAAAGAACAGATAAACTTTTAGATATGGTGCTTAGCCACTTTTTTATGTTTAGTGGAAATTAATGTAAATAAAAGACTGGTATAGCCATGGGGCAGCTATGGCCCCTAGCCTAGCCAAAATATCCGTAGGCAAGTGGGAAGAGGATTAAGTTTTTAACAACAGAGAATATAGGCAACATATCACAGTGTATCTGCGCTTTATTGATGACATCTTTATTATGTGGAAAGGAGGAAGTGCTAAATTAGTAGATTTTTATCAACTATCTGAATCAAACCACCAGCCTCCTGCATTTCATCTCTTCCCACAGCCTCCCCTCAGCAGTCTTCTTAAATATGCAGATTACTAAAGACTTGGACCAAGGGAAAATGGACACATATCTTTACAGAAAACCTACCAGAGACAACCTCCTGCCACATAATAAGAGTCTCCAGCCAACCTCCTGCTACATACTAAGAGTCTCCATCCCACCAGTACAAAATATAACATTGTTAAGTCTCAGGGCTACAGGTTGGACAAGATCACCACAAAATGGAACCTTTCCTTAAGAAGCTGAATGATCAAGAAAATGACTTTTTTGGTGAGAAGATATGAAAGCAATATGTTAAGAAGCATGCTGAAACCTATAATTGAACTAAAAGCACAAATTCACCAGAACTTAACAGTCCTTATAGGAGGGTTTTAAAGAAACCTATGGACAACAAATATAAAGACAGTTGTATCTTGAATTTTACTGCTGACTATTACAGCATCATTAATATTATTAGAGAGAAGTGGGTCATAATTACTTAAAGCTCATATCTAATAGACATCCTTAGAGAAGCTCCTTCCTTTGTGTATAGGAAATCCAGAAACATCAGGAGTTGGGTTGAGGCCCAGACTACTGGATACATGCACTGTACATGCATACATGAAACTGATAACAACCAGTGCAGGAGGTGACTGCAACACAGTACAGGTGGTTTACAGGGCAAGCTGCAATGATTGTGAAGCATTGTATATGAGGAAAACACTCAACAGACTTAAAAGAAGGATTTCTGGCCATCTTTCCGAAATTAAAGCGAAGTGCAAAAATAATGCACTGGCTTACCACCTGCAGCTTCACAAAATACACACTGGCTTTAAATTTCAAATTATTGACCATGTGGATCTTTTGGAAATGGAAGAAGACATCCCTAATCGTTTAGAAAAACATGAACTACTGTGGCAGCTGAAAATGAACTCTTTTAGAAAACCAGGCCTTAATCATTATTGCTCCATAAAAAGCACACTAGAACTCAGACTACTGCCTCACTGTTTAAAAGACTATTAAAAGTCTGATATGGGACTAATTAATGCTGACATTACACACTAATATTATACATGCTAATATTGTTATAAACAAATATCAAACACTGAATAAAGCAGAAAAACAAAGAATATCCCAGTAAATTAAGCTCTATGCATAACAGCAATAAATCCAAGAAAACAAAACATATGAGGATGCAAACACTGCTCGGAGGACAAATCTTTTATTAAAGATAAAAAACAAGTAAGTGTTTTCACATCCTAACATAGACACTTCTTCAGACTTATTAAAACACATCTAAAAATCCACTAAAGTAACTTTGTGTAATCAAGTAAACTCTTACGTACTCAGCTAATTAATCAAAATCCACCATTCAGAATGCATGTACAATTAAAATGGAATATAACTTTTAAATAAAAGAATAGTCTAAATTATATTCTGAAAAATATGGCTATACCACTCCAAACCATGAAAAAACATTTCAATATATCATTAAACATATATGCATCTAAAAATAAAAATATAAATATATTAATCTACAAGCCAAATATAGGGTAGCAGGCAGACTGTCTACCAGTCACACTAAGTGATCATGCCCCTACATTTCTAATCAGGAGAAGAATACATATCCAAACCTGTATCCTGTTCAAATTAATCGATAGCAAAAATAATTTCTCCTCTGACACCTTCAATATACTACTACATCACTATGATTGGTTCCCATTAAAAAACGTGCAACTAGACGATGCTGTAGAATACTTCAACAACAAATTCCTTGAAATACTAAATAACCTTGCCCCCTTTAGGAACATTCGTCAAAACTCCAAACAGCTCCCTTGGCTTTCTAATGAAACTAAAAAACTAATGAACCAAACGGATAGAGCCTGGTCACTTTACCATGCTACTAAAAACAAGTGATTTCACCCTTTATCAGCATCTTAGAAACCAAGCTAAGAAAAGAGTCATCAGTAATAAAAACTACTTCCTTACCTGCCAACAGAAATACCAGCACAACCCACAAAAGTTCTGGCATAATATTAAACAGGTAAAACATCCACCCCTGCTCCCCTCACTAGTAAAACCACTGAGTCCTTAGCCTCATAGTTCAACTCTCATTTCATCTACTCTATCACTGCTCTCTTAAACAAATTAAACCTACCACTCATTGTCCCCTCCCCATCCTCTGATGACAGTAACTCTTTCTCCTTTAAACCCATTCAAACCTCCTACATAAAAAACTACTATGCAAACTAAAACCCTGCTGTCTGGCTGCTGACTAGCTTCCAAACGAATACCTAAAACTTGCTGCTCCTTCCATTGCCTACCCCATATCCATACTAATAAATCTCTCTCTCTCTCTCTCTCTCTCTGAACAGTATGCACCCAACCTTTGGAAAATTTCTCATATCATACTTCTACATAAAGGCATCCCATCTAGAAATATTACAAATGACAGAACTTTTGCCATCCTCTCTCCCATTGCCAGAATCCTAGAGAAATGTATTCACCAGCAACTCACATATCACCTCATTACTAATAACCTACTGTCCAGCTCTCAGCATGGTTTCAGACCTGAACATAGTACAAACACAGCCCTCATAACCTTTAGCAATACCATTCATCACCTCAGAAATGAAGGACAACTAGTCTCAGCTATTTCCGTAGACATGTCAAAAGCTTTTGACACAGTATCCCACCAGCTACTACTCGACAAACTTACCACTTATAATCTCACTGTCTCTACAATAACAGGTCCCATAATTATCTATCTAACCATTAACAGGCTACTAAATGGGCAAACAGCCTCTCTCCTCTATTACCAGTCACCACAGGGGTAGCCCAAGCCTCTATACTTGGACCCTCTCCTTTGTTATATTTACCAGTAACCTTAATACTGTCACCCAACATGCACCATCATCCAGTACGCTGATGATTCCTCTCTTATCTGCTCAGCCCACTCCCTTCAAGAACTTCAAAAATAAATTGCAAACATCTTTCCTGGATATTGAAAAGTACCTCACCAACCATCAACTCATTCTTAACCCAAATAAGACCAAACTCATATTCTTCTCTAACAGATCATCCAAACTCATAACAATACCCCTCTCCATATACTTCTCCAATGGGACAATTATCACACCCACCAGTCAGACCAAGCTGCTTGGAGTTACCATAGATGATACTCGAAAATTTGATAAACACATCTGCCTCACAATCAAGAGTCCACTCCAAACTTGGAGCTCTCTACAAGGTTAAGCCTTACCTTACACAACAAGCTAGACTTGCCATACCTAGATCTCACTTACTATCCACCCTCCTCTTCTGCTCTCAGATCTTTACCAACCTATCCAAAACTGACCTTAATAAACTAGAATCCTCCTATAACAAAATTGCTAAGTTTGCCACCAATCAACCCCATAAAACATACCACTGCTCAGCTCTCCAACAACTCAACTGGCTAGAACTTCCCAACCTGTTAGTGCTAAAGCAACTTTCTATTGCCCATAAAATCATATAAAACGCCACTGACTGCCCAGCTCTTTCAAACCTGTTACAGCCTAACACTAACTGCAGGCTCCTTAGGTCATCCAACAAAATAATGCTAAAAGTATCCCTGTCTCACAATTATCATGGCAACTTCCTCTACTCCTATAAAATTGCCAAGGTTCATAGGTTGGTACTAGGCTATCAGCCCTAGGGCCTATACAAGCCTAGCCATAACAATTCCTAGCTATTTCTTCCCACACTATTTACTTCCTTGGACCCCTGTCTAGCAGGGTGACTGACGTGATCCCCGGGGTGAATTTCCTTTCTCCCATCCAGTCATCAAGGTTCCTTTTGAAGAGGGCCAAAGAGGCACTCTGCTTGACATGTATGGGCAATCTATTCCAGAGTCTGGGGAGTCTCTGGGTCAGGAACCTATCCCTCCAGCATGTTTTGTTTATTGTGATGACAAGGTTTAGATCCCTGGAGCGTGTTGCTCTGAGGGATTGGGATTTCTTTAAGTGTAGCATGTCCAACAGCTCTGGGTTTGACATGGTCTTGTATGTTAAGCAGAGATCGCCTCTGAGTAGACGATATGCAACAGAGTATAGCTGGAGTTTTTTAAGGTGGTCAGCGTAGGGCATCTGCTTTAGGCCTGTGATTCTTTTAGTGAGGTATTTTTGCAGCCTTTCCAGTTGCTACAGAGGTCTTGAGAGGTACATACCAAATGGGGAGTTGTATTCTATAATGGGTCTAATGAGGGATGAGTACAGTGGGACAATGACCTCCTTTTTTCTGGATGAGAAACCCTTAGTGATGAGGTGTGCCACATATAAGGATTTCCTGACTGTTGTGGTGATGTGGTTATTGAAGGTTAGACCACTGTCCACCTGTGTCCCTAAGTCTCTTATCACACTTTTGGTGTTTAGTGTACTGCCACCTATCTGGTAATTCACGGGTACATGTTTTTTCCCAAAGGGGATAACTATACATTTCTTGGCATTGAGCTTGAATCCATGGCTCTGGCACCAAGCATCTGTTTCCGTAAGGCCCTTTTGTAGAGTTTCCACATCATTTGGGGATTCAATAATGGCTCCCAGTTTGCAGTCATCTGCAAACTTTGTTAGCCAGAGTCCCTTAGTATTGGCCTGTACTTCAGAGAAGTAGATGCCAAACAAGAGCAGTCCCAGGACTGAACCCTGAGGTACTCCACTTGTCACTTGACTGGAGCTGGATTTGGAGTCGGCTACTTTTACATTGTGGATTCTATCAGTAAGCCAGTTAGCAACCCATTGGGTGATGTAGGGATTAATTCCCAGCTTAGTAAGTGTATCTATGATTCCAGAGTGGGGGATGGTGTCAAAGGCCTTGGCAAGGTCTAGATAGGCTGTGTGGACCACCTTACCCTTGTCCATGGCTCTGGAGACTGATTTGAAGAAGTCAATCAGGTTCAGGAGACAAGATCGGCCCTTCACGAACCCAAACTGGGTGGGGTCCAGTGTTTGAAGGTTGCCAATGTCTTTGTTTATACGTTCCATGATAATACGCTCCATGGCCTTGCAGATAAGGCTCGTCAGACTGATGGGATGGTAGTTTCCAGGATCCAAGGTGGATCCCACCTTGTGGAGTGGGATAACTGTAGCTCTGCGCCACTCAGTGGGCACGAAACCTGAGGTGAGGCTATGATTAAACATGACACTTAGGTGAGGTGCCAGTTCATATTGTAGTTCATGTAGTACACAGCCCGGGATGTCATCTGGTCCCATGGATGCTGTATTCTTAGCTTTGGAGAGTGCGTTTTTTTACCTGTGTGGCCATTATTACCAGAATTTGGCAATCTTCCGGTATTGAGATGGGCCATTTAGGTGGTGAGAGGGGGGTGAAGTTGGCACTGAATCGATCTACCAGGATATTGGTAATATCCTTGAGATCAGTATATTTAATGCCATTCTGTTTTAGCTCAGAGCAGATCTGAGCATTGCCATTTAGATTCTTGACATAGTTATAGAATGCCTTGTGGTTGTCTTTGGAATCTTTGGCAATTTTATTTTCGTAACTAGCTTTGGAGGATTTTATGAGGGATCTCAGTTTCTTACTGAGGCTCTTAAGGGAGTTTTTTGCATCCTGGGATTTTCCTCTTTTCTGCAACAGTTTCTTCCTTTTGTTGTAAAGTTTGTTTATAGCAAGGGACCACCAGATTGGTTTCCTTTTTTTGGATGAGAGCATCTTGGTTCTATTTGGGATGGCACGATTCAAGCATGAGTGGATGTGCTCGTACAGTGCCTTAGTGTAAGATTCAGCAGTTGAACTTTCAGTTCCCGTCTGCATGGGCATCATGAAGTTTGTCACTTTTGATTTGAGTAGTATGAAGTTGGCTTTGGAGAAGTTTTTTATGGAGGTTTCCTTACTGGGGGTGGGGATGGGATGTGGATGTTAAGGGTGATTAGCTTATGGTCAGACCTGACTAACGAGGGGGTGACCATAGGTGTGGAGCATCGATTTCCTATGTTGGTAATGACGAGGTCTACGATATTGGAGCACCTGGTGGGACTATGGATTAGTTGATCCAGGGTGTTGGAATTTATGAATTCCAAGAACAGTTGGGCAAAGGTGTTGGTACATGAGTAGTTTTCCCAGTTAATGGCAGGGTAGTTAAAATCACCCAGTGTCTGGTTCTATCTTAATATTTTCCAGTATGTTTAGAAAGGTGTAGTGAGAATCTTGGGGTATGGTGGGGGATCTCTAGCAAGCTACAATTTGGATTGCTGTCTTATCTAGTGTTAGTTGCACCTGGAGAATTTCAGACGCATTGTGTTGGGCAACTAGCCTGGTGGTGTAAATATCCTTGGTGAATATTGACACTCCTCCACCTTTAGTGTTTCGGTCCTGGTTTGGTGGCCGAAAAGTGTGATATGAGTTGTAGCCTGGTATTGCAGGGGTGCTCTCTGGAGCCTTGAACCAGGTCTCAGTTACTGCACAGATATCAATGTTCTCCATTTTAAGGAGTGCCTCGAGAGAGTGCATTTTGAGGTTTAGAATTCTAGCATTGAGTAGCATTACCTTCAGATTTTGCATGCTTGTACCTGTTACGGTGGTGGTTTTGTCTTTTGAACTTTGCCTAAAAATGGCACTATATGGGGTGGCAAGAGCCTTAGCCAGTAACCTGAATCCCAGGGACGACAGGTGCAGACCATCTCTGGCAAAGCATCATGGTCTGTCGATCATGTCATCCCAGGCAGACAGATACTGGATCCCCTTTGAATGACACCAGAAGATTAGCCAATTGTTGAAGTCAATCTTCCTCAGCACATCTTACATAATCCAAACCTGTCCACATTTAAAACTACCATGAAAGATTATCTAAATGCTAACTGACTTTGCCCCTGTATTGCTTCTGGCTAGTTTTTTTCTTTCTATTACTACTCTTATCTTACATGAGATACATGTTACTGCTCATCTCTTGCATTACTTGCATATTATCTCTTTTCTTTTGGCTATTGTACACTTTAATTATCTTTTTATTTGTACCTATGAAAATGTTGTACCTATGTTAAGTTTTCTATTCTGTGTAATTCTTGTGCGATCTTGTAACATACATTTTTGCTTTTTGTGTAACTACTTACTTGTACTTTAACTCTCTGTACTATTCTGGAGCTTTTCTCTCCGGGTCTCTGCTGAAAACGGGTTTCTACCCATTTGGACACTTACCTGGCTAACAAATGTAAATAAATAAATTATGTGGTAAACCTGTGTAATATTTTTGCTAAAGACATTCATTCAATAATGTATTTGGATTAAGTCTAGGCAAGGCTGATGAAAATCTGGAAGCAAATGCTACAGAACTATTGGGAATTCAGTAAGTAAAAGGAAGGGGGTAGGTTAAAAAGTAAACAAACAGGTAAAACAGCATTTCTGTATTACATTATAATGTTAACAGTATAAAAATGAGTTAAGAAGAAAGGCAAGTTTGATGTGTTGTAAGAAACAAAAAGATAACATTATTAATATAGAGGATAAAATATTTATTAATTAGAACGTGAAGAGATTTTTTGGGTAGTCATTTGGCAAAGATGACTGTTCAGGTGTGCTATTTTTAATTAGAAAGAGTATGAATATAAATGTAAAATGGATGATTGTGAAAGAAGCAAGAAGAATAGTTATAGCAGAAATTCAGAAAAACGGCTATTTCAGTACAAGAATTATGGAGGGTACATGTAATGAGAATGGCATATAACAACCAGATGCATTGTTAGGGGGATTTTAAGTAAAACTTTCAGAGAAAATATACTATGAACTTTCTTTCAGAAGACATTGTATAAAGAGCAATATATATATAAAATGTGATTGAACGGTTTAATAGTATAGAAGGTAAAGAATTACAGAACATTATCATTAAAGAGCAGGACATTTTTGAAAGAAATAAGTAAAAGGTACAGAAACAGAAATAGATACAGGATGTTGTGGTTCAAGGTAAAGAGGAGCAGATGACTCATTTGTTAAGTCTTACTGTGAAATGGGATGAGGGGATTATATATAATGTGAAAGAGAAGGATTGGGAAGAATTTACAAAATAAGAACAGATAATGTATACCATTGTGGATAATGTTAGTAGGATACATGACAAAAGGGAAAGTGGAGGGTATAAGTGACTATGGAGTAAGGATGCTGCATGGACTATAGCAAAAAATGATGGAGAAAGAGATAACAGTGGAGGAATTAAATGGCATATTGAAACTACTGCATATTGATTCTGTACCAGGAAGGCATATTGATTCTGTACCAGGAAGGAATTTAATAGATTTTGATTTGTAGAAGTTATTAGAAAAATGAGAAAAATGTTATTTTGTTAAAGTTTGTACATGGATGGCTAACCAATGGTATTAATAGGCTCGTGGGTGAGTATTAGGCTAACTGCCTGCATGGGCCATTATAAGCCTAGCCAATTTTCCTCAAAGGTGAGAATCAAGCCCTATACCTTGTATCTGTAAGGTAAACACAATAACCATTATGCCAAGCTTCAATCCCCATATAACGCCAATTTGTTTATTAGGCAAGCCCACTGGACAGATATTCCCTTTTCAGGGCAAACCAAAAACAATATCCAGTTAAGTGACTTGCTTAAATTCACACAATAGGCAAATGAGGGGAGAGGGAATCAAACCTTGTACAACAGGAACTACAGCTCACAGTCTTAACCCACTGAGCCAACTGCCAGTGGGTAATGAAAGTAAGAATATGTGAAAGTGTGATAAAAGTCATTTGAAAATAGGATTATAAAAAATGAGTAACTGGAGACCTCTGGGTTTCAGTAATTCAGATTATAACATTTGTATGAAGATGCTACAGCTAAGGATGGCCAATACTTTTAAAGGATTAATAGGGGAAGAGGTATGTGGTGTGAAAGGTGCATCTTTAAAAGGTGTTAATTATTATTAAGGAGTTACTTTATAACTATAATAAAGGGACTGTGTCAAGCAAATAGCATTTTGGTATATCTGAGATATATGATTCTGTAAATTGTAACACTATACAGAATGTTATACATGAATTTGATTTTAGTGGGAAGTGTCTTTATGTTTTTAGGATGGTATATATGAACTTGGCAAACATACTTTGTGCTAATGGATAGTTAGA